>NC_043763.1:2438930-2641972 GCF_902148845.1 Salarias fasciatus | reverse complement strand
TTTTTCTTTACTACTGAATTTGGTGATGGATTATTTTAAGAGAAAGAGGCACATTCAATAAGAGACATTCTTGCAATTCAGACTAAATATAGCCGACTTTTATTTTTTCCCCAAACCTTGTGAGCGGGTTGACGGGCTGTTGATCTGGTGTGGAGGAATCTGGGGAGGGAGATACGCTCGGAAATGTTTAGAAGAAGGAGAAAAAAAAAACTACAAAGACTTCCGGACGTCAGATGTGCCCGCACTTCTCCTCCGTATTTATTTTCTCTTTGACGAAACACCTGTGGATCTGCACCGGTTCGCTCCTTTCAGCCTCCAGCCGGGACGTCGGCCTCACATGTCAGAGAAAAGGGCCCGGCCGGGCCGCTGACAGCCGCTCAATAGAGAACACCTGGAAGTCAAACAACCACGGCGAGGACGAGTCCGCGACGCACGCAACGCCGCGCGTCCCGGGCAGGATGGAGTTATTCAAACAAAGCCGTAAACATCTCCCGGTGGAGGGGATTTGGCCGCTTAATCTCCAGCCAACTGCAGGAATTTCAAACGCATCAAAAGGGCTTGAGCGCCGTGCCAGACTGTAGTGATTCATTACCAAGATAAACACCGATCTGAGAGCGAGTGTGCCTTCAATGTGCAGTATTTACAGAGAGGATGAGAGGAGCGCAGACAGACAGGAGCAGAGAGGGCTTCCTCCTCCCCAGCAGACCCAACAGGAGCAGAGCCTGCTTCCAGCTCCATCAAGCATTTCTCAGAGTCTAAGAGCACTTCAGCCATACCAAGCAAAGAAAAGGTCAGCAGAAAGAGTTCAAAGCAGGAAACGGGCAGCGAAACAACATGAAAGCTGGAAACCGGAGCCGGAGGGGTTTGGTGAAGGAGAAAGGTGAGGCAGACACTGCAGCCTGGGGGGTGTGCGAACGGCCAGAGCTGCTGGCCGCCGCCGCCGCCGCCGCGCTCGGCTATACATTTCACAAGAACTGATAAAAATCTGCATAAAACAGTGAGAGAGGGGAGGAGAGCCAAGGAGGAGTGGCAGGAGAGGCTGTTCTGACAGCAGCGGGCCAGTCCCAGGGTGAAGAAAGCCTTCTTGTCTTACCCCCTCCAGACGTCCAGCTTCACCCGCCGCCGTAATCAATACCTGCTATTTTCCCCTCTCGGCTTTCCAATCAATAGATAAGAGCGGGCCGAGACCGGCGGGGACAATGGCCCTTTCTTCAGCGCCATCAGATGTGGGCTGAATGGCGCGGTGGGAAACGGCGCGGCGGCGGCTATTGGGTGACACGAGGGACGGGCGAACAGCAGGAGGGCAGTGGGAAAGAGCGGCGGCGGGATGCCCCCCTTCAGGGGGAAGCGCCGCGGCAACGCCGGGACACCTGGGTCGTCTGCCCCCTCCGGAACAATGAGCTCCAGTCAGAGGCGAGCGGGGGAAAGGCCGCAGCGCCGCAACGCTTCGGGAAACGTCTCCATCACGCCCGCCCGCATCCCAACAGGCCTCTCAACTCCACGCTGCTATTTTCCTTAAAGTGTGTGTGTGTGTGTGTGTGTGTGCTGATTACAGCTGTCATCTGCAGCCACACTGCAACTAAATCAGACAATATTTGTCAATGAAGCGCCTCAAATTTATTATGTTTTAATAAAAGTCACAGTTTGCCGTCGCTCTGCTCGCTGAGCAGAGAAAGAATTCTCTCTTTCATCAAACGTTTCTCTGAAGCGTGGCTGAAGAGGAGCCGCTTGTTGGAAACAATATCCTGGATGTTTTTAACGGGCTGCAGCTCTGATTCTTTGATGGTGTGAAAGGTCCCTTTCACCTCAGCTTCAGGAGTTTCCATAAGGACTCCGTACTTTTCCAGCAGAGTGGAAGTATGGAGAAGTATGGCGTCTGTGTGGAAAGTCCTGACCCGAATCAACAGGCCTTTCATATGGCGTTCAAAGCAGGGGGGCCAAACATACGGCCCGCGGGCCTGGGCCCCCGATCCGGCCAAATAAAACACCAAGGAAAGTGTAAAATTCAGGGTTTTTTTTCCAACAAATTCCTTAAGAACAGAGAACACAACACTGAGACCTGAGCTGAGACATCTGTGATGCTATCAGGTGAGCTAGCTAGGTAGCTAGCTGCTATCAGCCATGCTGTCGGAAGGAGGTTTGTAAAAACAAGCAGAATAGGAGAAGTTTTAGGACATTTCACTGTATTTAGCACCAGAAGGCTTCATTAAATTGGCTTTATGTTGAGATTTTAAATTTTACAGTCCTTTTTTCTTGGTTTTTGTAAAATACTGACATTCTCATTACATAGTATCAGCACCACCAAAGAAAAAAACAGTTATTATGGCTCTATTAACTGGTCCAGCACTCTAAAGCTGAAACAGGCTGTTTGCAGGCCGTTAAAACTGTTTCAGACTGAATCAGAAATCCATCTTTTCTAAATGTTTCTCAGAAAAAGAGCCAGTGTGTATTAAACAGGATGCCGGTTCCACGCCGGGAGGCGGTGGTGCCGCGGTCTGGGCCTGTCACACGGCGAGCGGCACTCCAGTGGCCTTATCTCACTCCATTAGGCCGGGGCCCGGCGCACACACTGAGGCTGAGTGTGTGCTTAGGACCACTTATCAGGGGAGAGGCAGCGAGACGGCGGCGGCGAGGAACGAGGAAGGCCGAAAACACGGCGGCAGGACGCAGAGGGAGCGGACGGAGGGACGGGGGGACGGGGGTGAAGGGGGCCGAGGCCGGTTTAGAGAGCGGTCAGCAGCAGAGGCTAAGATGGCAGAGAGGCCTCCTCTAACAGGCAGAGGAGGGAGCGGAGGGGATTAGGTGGGCCCAGGCGGCAGGAACCAGGAATCCCAACAATCTCACACCCCGCTCCCTGGCCCGGGCTCAGCCGGGGCCACATGACACACTCAGACCTCCCCCTCCTCCCCCTCCCCTTCCTCCTCCCCCTCCTCCTCACAAAGCAAGGCACCAGCCAGCACCTGTTTATGACCGTCTGTCCTTTACGTTATCCGGCCTCTTGGCTCCGACTGGGACAGTGTGTGAACGCCGCCGCATTGTTTGTTCCACACACACACATTCGTTTGGAGGTTTATAGGTAAAAACACTCATCGATCAGTGTGTCACAGCAGCTCACCTGCAGAAAACAAGCTGCTAAATATTCAAAGTCGTTCTTCCTCAGTCAGTCACTTGCTGTTTCCTGCTGTGTGAGGCATGACTAGTCCAAAGAAAAGAGTCAAAATCTCATAAATACTAACACTTCCAGCTGTCTGGGCCCAAAGAAAGGCAAGATGATCACCTACTGGGATCAACACGGCGGGAGCAGCAGGATTCTATCACAGCCCAGTCAGCCAGCCCGGCCACAGCAGCTGGATTCTCAGTTCTCTCGAAGCTTTTATGAGAACAAATGTTTCAGTATTTGATCCAGGTGTCTGTCAGCGACCTGAAGAAGTCAAGACGTCTAAATCCGTAGTGCTCACAGATAAACTGCAACCAAACACCAAAGAGCGCGGCTCTGTGGTTTCGACCGGATGCTACGAATCTGCTACGATGTCAGTAGGTCAGTTTGAATCTGGGCCTTTCTGTTGAGGGTGCATGTTCTCCCTGAGCATGAAAGCATTTTCTAGACTTTCTAACTTACGTTTGAAGCTAACTGGTGACAATAAGGTCACCTTTCCACAACGTTTTCATGTGAAATCACGAAACTTTTGCAGCATTCGATGTGCAGAGTCACTAGAAAGGCAACTTTTAGAGAACAGTTCACAAGGTGGAAGTTTTTGAAACTTTTCTTAAATGTTGCTACTGTACATGTGAGCCATGGCCAAAGTAAATAGCTGTGCTTCACATGTTCAGAAGGACAATAAGAACAGTGTTTTCCTCCAGAGTGTCAGGACTCCCAGTCCATATCCTCCTGGTATTTTTAGAGTTGACAGTCGCCGTACGAACAATCCAACAATCCAACGTGGCGTTCTGTCCATATGAATTTCCGTATTCTCCCATTGTTCATGTCTGGAGTGGACTGTTCTCTGATTTCATTCCAAAAACAACCAACAGCATCAACTCATGGACCAACATAAGAACTAAGGCAGCACTCGCTGATCTGTCGCTGCAGTTTGGAACGTATTCAGGCAGTCTTGAGACTCTAGTTTCAACTGAACGGTTGTAGAAATAAAAAATAAAACCCTGTCTGGACTGAAGGAGGAAGGTGACGGAGCTGCAGCGTCTCCACATATGCTCTTGTTGTTCCACAGCTTCTACCAGTCCACAACGAGATGCATCCTCCCCCCCCTCCTCCCCCCTCCCCCCTCCTCCTCGGACCTCGCTGCATTCTGCGGGGTTCGGACCTGAGCGCCGCTCATTGTGCGCCGTGCGGAGCGGAGCGGCTGCCAGAGGAGCACAGAGGCCGTAAACAAGAGCCAGACATGCTGTCACCGCCGGGCCCGACTGTGTGTCCCTGTGTGTGTGTTCTGGTCGCATCTGCGCCTCCACGATAATGACGACGACGACAATGATGATGATGATGATGATGATGATGATGATGGCCCGACTTGGCGCTGGGCTCCCCTCGGACCTCCATCTCCAGGAACCCAACGCCAGAGCGCGGTCTGCGGAGCGGCCAGTCTCCCTGACACCAGGAAGCGCTTTACACCAGCGCCTTTGTCAACAGGGTCTTTTCAGGAGCGGCCCAGTGACAGACCGCGATGTAGCCGGAGTGTTTCGGCAGAATGGAGCGATTCAGGCCGGTGGAGGGGTGAGGGGGGGGGTGAGACAGAGACCAGACAGACGAGAGAGGCGAGGCGAGACAGACGGAGGGGGTGGAGGGACTGGCAAAGCTCTCACTGACAGCAGTGGGGCCTCTTGACAATCCAGGAATATTGTCTGAAATCAATCTGTCATCGTGGAGCTGTTGAGCCTGTCATTACGGCGCGGTACTCGCCCTTTCACAGTGACAATTTGTTCACTGCTTTCCCAGTTCACCTCGCTCTCCTTGGTTGTGCAGAGGTCACTGCCTTCCATCCATCTCTGTCTACCAGTCTCTGTCTGTCTCTCTCTGTCTCTCTCTCTCTCTCTCTCTCTCGTCCGACCTGCATGATGACCGGAGCAGACGTCACCCGGCGCTCTGCTTTTCGAACTATCATCCCCGATCGTAGGAGAAGGCTTTAAAAGTCATAACGAGCAGCTGGACTTCAGCTCTGTGAGGTGAAATCACACACGTTCACACTGACAACCAGCAAAACACTCGTTCACAGGACGGCCTGAGGCTCTCAGTGCAGTTCCACCAAAAATGAAAAAGAAAAAGTAACATAAGGCACTTTGCAAAGAAAAAAATCTGAAAAAACTGCCATTAATTATATTATAAAGGCTCCTAGTCTTTCATATTTGCACGTAATTGTTTTAGAGGATCGAATGTTAAAAAAAGAAACTTTAACAAACATATTGTAATCAGAAAACTAGTGAAGTTGTGAATGATTCTGTCTGCTGAGGTGCAGAGCGTGAATGAACGGAGCACAGAAAGGAGAATTTATCTTGGTAAGTTTGTTGCACGCAGCAGGAGAAAGACGAAGCAAACTCCTCGTATGACGGCGGGTCTCGAACCCATTTCCTCTTCCTTTGAGGGAGGAGCACTAACCACTGACTGACTGACTGAGTGAGACCCAGAAACACGATCGTCCAGTTTAGTTTGTACCACAGCTGTACTGAGACGCTGAGGTAAACACAGAGTTTTAAGATGTTTAAACGGCACCTGGAAGAGCTTCCGCTGGTCCAATGACTCTGAACTTCTGAGTTTACGGAGTCCATAACGGAATAATGACTCAGAAGGAGCTGTGCGGCTTAACGCTCAGGTCATCCATCATGTCTTCAGACATGCAGTCGCTACGTCCCGGTTTTCCCACAGAAGTGACGTTATTCTCAGAGAGGAATTCCAGCCATCGGCGGAGACCGAGAAGCAGCATGTTTGTGTAGAATCTGGGACAGAGCAGTGCAGAGGATGGTCTCTCCGCCCGGCCGGCGCATTCAGAGCTGCTCTCCTGGGACGTCGACGTCCTTCATCCACGTTTCGATGTGTCAATCTGAACCAGGCTAATCCAGCCTCCTGCTATTTGTGAAGGAAGACTCTGAGCGATTCATCCTCCGGGGAGCCATAAACATTTTATAGCAGTGTAAATAATAAAAAAAGTTTTCAGATATTTTAGTTTGAACCGACTGAAAATGGAACGAGGAACTGAAAATGACAGTCAGTTCGTTTAATAGTCGATCAAGACACATAATAACTGGATGAACAGTTCGGCACACACACGTCTGCCAAGCCGTCAAGTCCGGGTCCGTCCAGGCCGGGCGCCGATCCAGGGCCTATCCGGGGCCGATCCGGGGCCGAGCGCACGAGGAAATCAAATCAGTCTCCCTGCATGGTGCAGTCTGGGATCGCAGTAGCTCCGCTATAAAAGATGACAGATTATACTCTTTGCTCCTGAAATGATTTTTCCTCCCGTTCCTCCCCGCGTGTCAAGGAAGGGACACATTTTTCCATTCATCACAAAAGCAATGAGTCCCCTGAATAAAAAGAAAAAAGGAAAAAACCCAGCCTCTCTGCTGAGAAAGACCGCCGCCGCCGCCGCCAACGGCAGTGAGCGCAAACAAATCCAGCCATGACAGCCTGTACGCTCCCATGAAAACCCCCGTTTTGACAGCCTGTGACAAGCAGTCAGGCAGTCGAGCCTTTCGGACCCCAATCAATGGGCGTGATGCACAATGGGGGCAGGGGCGGGGGGGGGGGGGGGGGGGGGGGGGGGCTCCAAAGAATCTCTAATGAAAAACAAAGTGGAAGTGAAAAAGCCACAAAGCCATGTGGGGTCTGACTGGAGGGGGAGGGACGGGGAGGGAGGATGGAAACTGGAGGGAGGGTCCGGGGGTGTGTGTCAAAGACATTCAGGCCTCGTTATCCCAGCCCCCCCCCCCCCCCCCCCCCCCCCCCCCAAACAAACCCCCAGATCAGCTTTCTCTGAGTCCAGAAAGCCATCGCTGCTGCCTCCGCCATAACTTTCAATCAGGCTTTAAACTGCAAAACGGCAGGACTGGTGTGTGTGTGTGTGTGTGTGTGTGTGTGTGTGTGAATTCTAATGGAACCCCAGAGAGAGGAAGAAGTACAGCAAAACAAAGAGGACAAACTCCGCCGAGGCGCCCTGTCAGCCTGCTGTATCAGATCTCGAGGTCGTCTAAAAGCTTAACTGCTTCCAAATCACAAACAGAAAGACAAAGACAAGCCTGATCAAACACTAAACAAACACACACACACACACACACACAAAAAATCAGCAGCAAAGTTCATCCTGGAGCGACGCGAACAGGTACAGCGCAGCGGCCTGATCTGGTATTCTGATAAGTCGGCAGACTTCAGCAGGCTGCGGCAAGCACGGCAAACAAGCCCACGCCGTCCGATGGGCCGGATGATATTTCCGCAGTTTACATCAGTCTGTAACTCGCTAACATCACAATGACAACTCTGAAACTTGTCCAAACCTGCTGGGTCCAAGCATCCGGAGGGCCGCAGCGGCATGACAGCCTGACGCCACCGAGGCCTGAACCGACGCTCTGTTCAGAAACGCTCCGCTTCTGGTGAAGTCGCCTCCTTTCCACAGCTCCGGTCGCTTCCACTCCTCTAGGAGGACTTTCCACAAGAGTTTGGAGGGTTCTTGTGGAAATTTGTGCCCAATCACTCCTGAAAGCATTTATGAGTTCAGGCGCTGGGATCTGTGTTCCAGTTCGCCTCAGAGATGGAGAAGTTCTTCCAAAACAAACTCCAGAAGAAGGTCTTCACTGGGATCCCGCGTATCGCCTGCTCACTCGTGCTAGTACGGTTCCACAAAATAAAAATAAAACGTGCCTCCAGTCCTTCCCTGTTCAGTTCAGATCGGACAGGAGTAGCGACGGTGGAGGGTTCGATTCCCACAGCGCCTGCTCAGGTATGCAGCCTCACGGCCTCAACCGTAAATCCACGAGTTACATTAAACAGGAAAACAAAGCTGGCTGCTCCTGTTGAGGGGACGAAAGAGGAGAAGCCCATCATTTCAGCGAACAGCTGGGGAGCACAAAACGGAGAAGGGGGGGTGGGGGGAGGTGAAGGGGGGGTGGAGGTCTCCCACAACTTGGCTGGAAGTGAAGGAGGCTGAGAACGAAGGGTTGTGCAAGACAAACACCTCCCACTGTGGGGCTGAAATGTTGTTGTAAGGTCACTTGTAAGGTTCCAGTGAGGCGGACCCTTGACCCCCCCACCCCCCTCACCGCCAGCCCCCCCGCCCCCTCCGGTCCACCATCAGCCTGACGGTCCGGTGTCACCAGACATGGTTTCAACAGCGAGACGCTGTCAAATGAACGAAACTCCGGTATTCATACGTCTGGTAAAGCCAGAGCGGATCGGCTGGGGTGGGGGCGCGATGGGGGCAATGGGGGGCAATGGGGGGCAGTGGGGGGGCTTTCAAGGTTATTATCATGTGAATAGTGACAGTGTGACGCCTCTGTGTGCCCACTGCGAGCAGCTCAGCGGGTTTCACCGGGGTTAACGGGAGCAAAAAGAATTCTATTTAACTCGACCCAAATCCATTCAGCCTGCAGGAAGAGAGAGTGTGTGTGTGTGTGTGTGTGTGTGTGTGTGTGTGTGTGTGTGGTCTGAAAACACTCCCCGAGCCAACTGCCCAAACAAACTAATGAGCATTGTACACACACACACAGACTTTCTGACAAAACAAAAAGAGGTGAAAGAATCGTCCTGATGTGTGTGTGTGTGTGTGTGTGTGTGTGTGTGTGTGTGTGTGTGTGTGTGTGTGTGTGTGTGTGTGAACAGGATTAGCATACAGCTGAGAGCGACAATGGCCGTGGAAATTCCACATGAATGCTAATTGAAGTGTCCATTAGCGTCAGTCAAAGCGAGGAGTGCTGCTCTCCGGGATTATACGACCCGCTAAAGCAAACACCGGCTGACCTCCATCATGGCTACTTATCGCAGCGCCGGCCCGTCCCCCCCGCCGTCCCCCGCCGTCCCCTCGGAGGAGTGAAGTCCGACACATTCCTCCAGCTAAACGTTTCCTCCCGCCGCCGACAGAACCGGAGCAGGGATATTATTTCCACCTGGTCCGAGCCGGCAGAGGGAATAAACCGCCGCCGTACCTCTGAGCTTTCCCAAATTGCCCTGCGCTCCTTGGATGTCTCATTATCATGGCTTTTTTTCCCCCCTCTCTCTTTCTCTCGGGGTAATTTCAGCCTGCTTAATAAAACACACGCATGGACTGCAGAGCAGCGCTCCTCCGCTCTCGTAACTTCTTCTCACGCACATGTGAACGGGAGCCGCTCGGCAAGGCACTCACAGGTCCGGTCCACCGGGACCAGGAGTGTTTAAAACTAATCACTGCTGCCCCCCCACCACCCCGTCCAGCCGGGCCGGGGGGGCAGCAGCACATCATAATCCAGCCATTGTTCCGCGCAGACCGACCCAGACTCTGTCAATACGGGGCGAAGGAGGGCCGGGAGAGGCTGGGCGGGGGGCAAAGGTCAGCTCATGCCTTGTTTTAACGACAGCACATTAACTTAACTCACTTCCTTCAGCTTCACACTGCTAATAAAGGGGAGGAAATGCAGGCAGACGCAGGGCAGAGGACCGGGAGGTGTGTGAGGGACGGGGCTGGACGTGAGGAACAGGACGCCGGGTTCAGGTTAATAAACGAGACGTTAACCAGTCCTCTGGTTTTCTGGTCTCACAAACCAAAACTCCGACTTCACGCCTCCTGAGGAGGAACTCTGTTGCTGCAGGACTCGCCTGGTTACAGCGAGAGGAAACGGAAAACCGTCCTGAAGCCAAACAGCCTGGCGCATTTAAAAGCCTCCAGTTTATCTCATAGTACCTTCTTGTTATGAAACTGACGTAACTTTGCTATAAAATGTATGTTTTCCGTGGAGGCTGCAGAGGAGCGAGGCCCTGGACTTCAGACGGCGCCGCAGGTGAAGCGCTGACACGCCGCATGCTAAGCTAAAGGACCGTTAGCTAAAAAAGACAGGCCTGGTTCTAATTAAACCCGTACAGAGCTGCTCATTGTGAGCCGGTTCCCGCTGCGTTACCGACACCTGGTGCCTGAGTGCTGCTCCCAGGATGCATTTCTGCAGATCTGCTGGAGCCCGGCGGTCCCCGGGCCTGTCGCCACATTAGACGCTCCGCTGGGACACATCAGCGAGCGCCTGCTCCAGCTGCCGGGGGGGCGGAGGAGGACCGGGGGGGGGGGGGGGGGGGGGGGGGGCGGGGGGGGCGGAGGAGGTGTGGAGGAACAGGGGCCACATGCACGGGGTAGTTACACTACATGCAGTGTGTGTGTGAGTGTGTGTGTGTGTGTGTGGAGTCGTGTTTATGTGGAGGAGAAAGAAAAAATGGAGGGAAAGCAGTTGTGCTCAGAGTTGGATCATGGTAGTGTGAGACGTGAAACCGTGTGTGTGTGTGTGTGTGTGTGTGTGTGTGTGTGTGTGTGTGTGTGTGTGTGTGTGTGTGTGTGTGTGTGTGTGTGTGTGTGTGTGTGTGGCACAAGGGCCGGGGGGTCCGGGGGTCAGATGTCACCCGCTGACTGACAGCAACAGGCCCAGAGCGGCGCCCGGCCCCCCTCTCTACTGTCCTCGCTCCTCGCCGTCTGAGGCGTTTACATAACAGCTGCGTCTCCACCGCCTCACACCCGAGGAAGACGACGGCCTGTCCTTCATCCTCTCATGTCCATCGGTCGGCGATGTCATCGTAGAACGTTAACTTTAACGGGGACGGCTTTACAGCTCTGCTGGTCTTCTCGTCTGTAAACGCCGAGGCTGAAGCCGGACACACAGTCCGCCGCTCGGTTATTCGCCCTCGGCAGATCGCGGAGCGGCGTCACTCCGGATCATCTCGCTCTGATTGTCTGCCAGCCGCGTCTCCGAGAGGTGTACATCTGTCTGCACATCTGCGACCACTTTCAGAGAAACTACCAAAAGCAGGCAGTAAATTCGCCGGCCGCCCCGCCCGACGCTGAAACGGCCCGGGCCGGTCGGCCCTCCACCGCCTCGCCCGCCCAGCGTTCCTCCCTCCTCGCTGACATATGTTAATCTGTAAACATAGAAAATTGGCTGCCTAATCAGATTTCGCCTCCACGTCTTGTTTACTTTTGGTTTAGTCGCGCCGTGGAGGCATGGCTGCCACGCTGTGAATGAGGCATTGTCTGCTGACCCACTGATCTAATCTGCCCCTCTAAACTGCCGCCAGCCCCCTCCTGCCCCCTGCTGCCCCCTGCTGCCCCCTCCTGCCCCCTCCTGCCGCCTCCACCTTGAGCCTGGACGGCCACAGGCAGGTATCGTTCCGATCCCGCCTCTTGCTTTAGGATGAAGACGGCGCTTCAGTGCGAGTCAACGTGTCTGGCTTTCACATTCCCCTCAATAAGGCGGAGGTTCTGTCCCTGCTGCCTTGCCCCGTGGCACTGGACGGTATCAGACGTGGTTCAGCAGCCGGCTGCTGGATGAAACCAGGAGTCGCCCCGACAGATTTCCACAAGCTGCTGACACGCTGGCTGTAAACCGACTTTATGAAGCAGAGTATTGACTCTGGCACAATAAACAGAGCAGTGAATTGTGGTCAGACTGAGGTCTCCTGCTCTCTCCAACGCAGTGTTTCAGCCATAAACACACACACACACACACTGATGGCCAGCCACGGGAGAGCTGGACTCTCACACTGACTTGTGTTCTTTCACTCTGGGAAGCTGATGGATGATGTTTGTTTGGCTTAGCTGGAGCAAATGTGCACACACACACACTCTCACACACACACACACTCTCTCACACAGGCCCGGGGTGAGGGCTGGCTTGCCCCCGCTCATTCCCCTGCCCCGTGTTGACTTTGGTCTCCCTTTAGAGATGTTTTTGGAAGTTTGAAGTTTTCCGTCTCCGACCAGCGAACTGAGTCTTTCTTCACGCCGGCAGCGAGGCGTCCAGCTCGGAACGAGCTGTGGATGTGGCTTCGCCCGCCATGTTTCATACCTGCATTATTAGCAGAGGAAAGCAGCCAGAGAGCAGCTCTCACCTCGGACGCAGTCCGTCAGCAGAACGGCCTCGAGGACCAGCAGCAGGATCTTCAGCAGGTCCATGCTGTCCCACAGCAGGTTCATCGTCCCGCAGTCTGGAGCACAGCAGGAGGTTTATGAACCAGGGCAGAAAACTTCAGCAAATGTCTGAAATCATCTCTTCTCTGTAGAACAATGCTGGACAAACTGTTGCTTCTCACATGACTTCACACACTCTGCCTCAGTCTGACTGCTGCATCACTGATCTCTCCACCGCTCTCACTGAAACAACGAAACTTCCAGGTAACACAGAAACTCAGTGTTTTCCTGGTGGCTTGATTTCCTCCCGCCGCTGAGGTCAAGCTGCGGCCAGGGTCGGAGCCTCTGGCTTGTGAGAATTATGTTTACCACTCCTGATTTACAGAGGGAAAAAACCAGGTAATCTATCATAATGTAATAAACTCCAACACACACTCTGAGGATTGTGCTATTTGCATACCTTCTTGCAGGAAAAGACTATTTTTTTTTCTTACCACAGCTGGACTCCTGGGATCATTTGCAGTGCATAAAGAGGGCACAGATTACAAAATACAAATTCAGCAGGTTTAATGATTATACTACAGCTACAAAATCCGTGTTGATGCATCAACAATTCCAGTTTCCACTGTCTACACTCGGTCTGAGACTAAACATCAGGGTGTCTGAGATATTACAGCTCCTGAATTCTGCGCTTAATGCTGGAGTTCTTCTGGAAAGATACTTTTTCTTAGCTTTGTTGCATCTTCCAGTAAAATATCACAAACGAAGAGAGAAGGAGAGCAGCAGCCGTACCTCGGTCTGGAATGAACGGAGTCAGCCTGGTGTCAGCCCGTTGCAGACAAGCTCCGCGTTGAGTCCATGAATCAGAGGTGACAGTCGGCTTCCCTCCGACCTCTACCAGCGCCGCACATGTCCGCCGCGCGCACGAACCAGCAGACCCCGCGCCGCGCCGCTTTCCCGCGGAACCATAAATCACTTCTAAAGTCCCCAAAAAGTTGCCGATCGAGAGAAAGTGGTCGCAGTCCGGACTCTGACTCCTCACTGGCTCCAGCAGCCGTCAGAGCGGCGGCAGCAGCAGCGAGGTCCGGCCCAGCTGCGGCGGCAGCGGCCAATCACAGCCCGCTGCCGCCCGGCGCGTTAACTCTTCACCCGCCTGGAGCCACGCATCGCCCCGCTGGAGGACCGGGGGACCGCTGCACGGGGCAATCCACTGCTGCACGGGGCAACACACACACCGCTGCACGGGGCAATCCACTGCTGCACGGGGCAATACACACAACTCTGCACGGGGAAATACACACACCGCTGCATGGGGCAACACACACACCACTTTACAGTGCACTGCAACAGACTACTGTACAGGGCAATACACACACCACTGCATGGGGCAATACACACACCTCTGCACAGGCCAATACACACACCGCTGCACGGGGCAACACACACACCACTTTACAGTGCACTGCAACAGACTACTGTACAGGGCAATACACACACCGCTGCATGGGGCAACACACACACCGCTGCACGGGGCAACACACACACCACTTTACAGTGCACTGCAACAGACTACTGTACAGGGCAATACACACACCACTGCATGGGGCAATACACACACCTCTGCACAGGTCAATACACACACCACTTTACAATGCACTGCAACAAACTACTGTACAGGGCAATACACACACCGCTGCATGGGGCATTACACACACCACTGCACAGAGCACTGCAACAAACTACTGTACAGGGCAATACACACACCACTGCATGGGGCAACACACACACCACTCCATGGGGCACTGCAACACACAACAAGACATAAACATGAAGGCTGCTACTGTTGTCCCTGTTCAATATTTCTATTAAATATGAAATAAAGTGTTCAGTTGTTTTCATGTCTTCATTTTGCTCTGGGTGACAAACGATCGAATTAAAACAAAGTTATTGATCATTTTCACTACATTTCGTTGTTTTAGCAGCACTCAAACACCCATGAAAATAACATGATGAACACTATTATTTAGTAATTAGAAAATATTGTAGATCAACTCTATTTGTACAGAATAAATAATGGACTCATTTTCCACCGTCTACTCCAGATGATGCTGAAACACCAAAACTCAGAAGGCTTGTGAGACTTTTACAGTCCCAGCATGATCACACAGCGCCCCCTGCTGGCTGGGCAGCACCGTTACACACAGCTGAGTGCTTTCAGTGTTTGATTACATTATCAGAGGGCATCATCCAGTCAATTCTATCTGTGTTATATTAATGTTGAAGCAAAGTTTTAGATGAACAATACATAATACGCATAAAAATCACCCAGGGGCAAACATTAAAAGATAATGGCTTAAAATGCAGATGAGAGGGTGACAGTTGTGGTTAGTATGAGAAATCTCATTTTAAATACCACAAAAACACTTTCACACTGAAACAATATTGGCAATTAGTGATTTGATGGCAGTGATGCTAATCTATAGTCTATATATGACACACAGTTGGTACAGTGGTGTAGTGGTCAGCACACTCCTTAGTGTCCAGGTTTGAGTCTGCAGGTCTTTTTGCGATTAACACAGTGATTATATTAATCTGTCTGAGTCTCATTAAACTGTTGACTTTTCTCCATCCCCACTATATAGCAAACCTTAGTAGCTTTCATGCACTGATTGAGAATAAACCCAGTTTGAGTTCGCAGACTGCTTGTGCGGAGTTTGCATGTTCTTCTGTACGCACGTACAGCATGTTGGTTTTCTCTTGCTATATTTTCATAACTTCATATACTGTTGGATATAAGTTGAATAAACCGTTTGGTATGAACCTGAATTCTCTGCAGAACGTTTAGTGATGACAGTAAGAAACATTTATCATAGCAGGCTGATGCGGGCCCTCCCCAGCAGTAGCTATGCCTCTGTAAACCACGTGGACAACCTGTGGACAGCGGGATAATGCGTCTGTCCTGCAGAGTCCATGAAGCCGGGCTCTGCAGGATGCTGCTCATCAGACGAGTGGGCTGACGGCGCCAACTCCAGCGCCAGCAAACACAGGCACGGCACAACCCAAACAGCAAATGAACATTTTCACTGAAGAGTCATGAAAAAAAAACAAAAAACAAACAATCAGACGTCAGTATTCTGAATCAATCTGAATTCTATTTGTGTTATAAGCAATATTGTTTCTATTAAATTCAGTTATTATGAAGTGGGTGATTAAATGAAGATGTGAAAGAACAGAGGCAGCGCTTCAAACAGGAAAAAGTCATTTATTTCAATATACATGGCATTTAAAACTATAGAACATTATTTATTAATTGGATATTTTACACAGCTATCATGGAAATGATTCTGGAGTTTTATAAAATAAGACCAAGCTCTGAAACAATAATAACAATAGGATCTCCCGCCCTTTAATTACTGCATGATTTCTTTTATTTATTTTACACAAAAGTAATTATAGCTTCATACATTATTTCTGTTCTTTATAAAAGAAACAAAGCAAACCTTTAGATTACATGTTTGGATGAGGAGAGCAGTGAGAGAGGTTGTAGTGATGCCTGAGAGAGCTGCTGTGATTGAGAGCAGAGCGGACAGAGCCATGTGGGCCACTCCAGAGCGTTCACATGACGTCCAGACGGATGTTCCGAGTGTGTGTGTGTGTGGAAGATACCGTGTGTGCTGGAAGCAGACTGATGAGCCGAGCGGAGGTCAGGAGCGGGTCGTGAAGGAAACAATTCAGTGTAAACACTTTTCAGCACAAGTCTGCTCCTCGAAAAGAAAACCCCTTCCTGCGGTTTGAGGAGCGCAGAAAGTGCAGGAGCGACGCGATCAGTAGTCACAATATTGCACTAAAACATCAGTGAGGAAGAGGATGAGCCATGAGAGCGGCCTCGAGTCCTGAAGGCCAGCACCTGAGAAGGCCTCTGGTTGGAACTAACTTCTACACATTGTGGTGCTGAAGGGAGCCAAGAGAGGTCAACCCTCCACTAGAGGGCCTGCCAGACCCGACGGCGAGGAGGAGGAGGAGGAGGAGGAGGAGGAGGAATCCCTTTAATCCAGAGTCTGCTGCCGGACCAGAGCAGAGGCAGCAGGACCGGCCCATCACTGAGGAGCCACACTTCCTGCCACATTCACAGCCGCTAGGAGCAGGAAGGGGTCGGGACGGGAAGCTGCTGGGGCTGCTGGGACATGTGGGGCTGCTGGGATGTTTTAAAGCGTTTCCAGTTCCCCTATTTGGCAACCGTTGACTGAAGACGCGTTGCGTTCAGGTACCAGAACTCTCCTGGTTTATTTACATGGCGATCATGTCTTACATTCTCTTCAGGACTCCCAGTCCTCCTGGAAGCTCGCAGAAGCGTTTGGAAAGTTCGTCGCGGGTTCTTTCATTTACACCCAAAGCAAATAGCAACAAACAGTAGAGGAAGGAGGTGAACTGCTACAGAGGACGGCGGCCGCACGGCGCCGCTCCGCTCCTCCTGCTGCTCCTCCATCACCGGCTTCCACCCATCACACCCCGCTCTGGACGTTCAGCAGGTTCCGGCGCCGCTGGACCGCCCGCGCTGCACGAGCCGCGCCTGTGCTGGACCGTGTGCCTCCGGTGCGGGGGTCGGAGGTCAGATGGCCGCCTTGTCGCTGTAGAAGGGCGTGACGTGGAACATGTAGCAGTGGGTGCAGACTCTGACCGGCTTCACCTGGCCGTACCGGGGCAGCGGGGCGGAGTGGGAGGAGCAGCGCGAGCAGAAGATCTGGAGACAGGGAAAGGTTAAAGGTCACCGTGCACATCAGCAGAGGGACGCTTCGTCCAGCACAGTCAGGTTTTACTAAACCACCAAGTCCTCGGAATGATCCGTGGATCTGGGTGTCCTGCGGGACAGAGCGTACCTTCCCACAGCTCCTGCAGTGGTGCTTCCTGCGGATGACGGTGAACGGAGCCTTGCAGGCGATGCAGGAGCTGCAGGCCTCGTCGGGGACCCAGTCAGGAGGGTCTGAACGGAAACAAACGGAAAGGCGTGAGCGGGAGGCGGGAGAAGGGAGAAGGAGCCGGCTGCGCTGAACTCTGACCTTCGAACTGGCCCTCTCGGGCCTTGGCGGCCAGCTCTGAGGAGGAGACGGTCTCCTGACACAGAGCGCAGTCCTCCAGCACCGCACTGCGCAGAACGGGGCCTGGCGGACACCATAAAAGAAGAAATTTGAACCAGCGTGGCGTGATTGATTGTTGTTTGTGTTGAAAGCCCGGCTGCTGCAGAGTCCCGGCTCAGAGAGCGCAGAGCCGAGGAGAGAGAGGCTTTACAGGAAGAGGCTGGATTCACTAACGGCCGGAGGAGGGGCCGACTGTTCAGACGCTGTTCGCACAACGCAGAGACTCAAAACCTTGGTCTGATTGTTTCCCGTCTGTGAGAGAAGCTAACGAGAGGATTCATATTTAAAACGTGTCTTCACCTTTCTTCTGCTGATCGCTGTCTCCCTGCTCGCACTTGGTTGCCATGACTTCAAACAGAGTCTTGAGGATGCTGCGAAGGTCGCTGGCGTAGTTCGTCTGCAGCTGGTCGGCAACACCTGAGTTCCAGAGACACGAGGTGAGTCCGGAGAGACCGGGAGACGCCGGAGACACGAGGTGAGTCCAGAGAGACCGGGAGACTTTGGGCATTCAGCTGACCCGGGTTCGGGACCTTACCTGATATACAAACGAAGAGGCGGTGGATCAGGTCGCTGCTGCTGTGGAACCGGGACCGGATCTTGTTCCTGGCCGCCATCTTGGCGTCGTGCAGCGCCAGCTGGATCTCCTGGTGGTCCAGGTCTTCTGAAGTCCCTGAGCTGGAGGTCAGGCTGCTGACCGGGCTGCAGGGAGAGCAGAGGCGTCTCACTACAGGCAGGTCGCATTTTCCAGGAGAAATTAGAAGTGTGGGTGGAGAATGAAGCTGACAGGCGGCAGGAGGAGTCGCAGGGAGGCGACTGAAAGCTTCACTGACTGCCGTCACCGGTGAATTAGAGTCTCAATAACTTTTAAATTTAAACTTTAAAGTTTGGAGTGCTGGATAAGAGCTTCTACCCGGCTGATTCTGGCCCACAGGCCTTATGTTTAACACCTCAGTTCAATCAGAAAATAGGCAGAAGATGGAGAAGTTAGTGTGAAGAGCCCAAAGCCGTATTGAACAGTCGGATGAAGACATTCGGAGTCAGTCATCACTGAAGAGACATTTCCACAGCGGGAGCGTTCAGGGAACGAGGAGACAGACGGGGGGGGGGTTTACCTGGGAGTGTACGCACTGCTGGACAGACTACAGGTGGTGACCGACACACTCTCACAGTCACTACCTGACACAGAGCTGAGGGGGGAGTTCTGGAAACTGAACACAGCCAAAAACCAACAGAAAGGAAAAAGTGATATGGAGGAATGCAACGAAGGGAGGCAAACACAACGTCGAGTCCAGGAGGGCAAATCATGAATGAGGGAAGCAGCAGGAGAGATGAGGCGAAACTGGACAGAGGGCGGCGCCCGTCTCACCTGGAGCTCCTCCTGCCGTCCTCTTTGGTGTCTCTCCTCACGTCCAGACTCTCCGTCTCGTCCTCCCTCTGCCTCTTTCCGGTCCTGAGCTGGTGTCCGCAGGGGAAGGCCCCGCCCTGGGGGGCGGAGTCCTCCTCCAGCGGCTCGGCGGCGCAGCGCAGAGACGGGGGGATAACCTGCGGCTCGTGGCCCCGCGGGGGCAGCGGCAGCTGGCAGGCGGCGGACTGGATGACGGCGCCGGAGGCGGGGGCCTTGCCGCTCTTGTCCAGTCCCAGGGCGAGGCCCAGCCCCAGCCCGGGGGCGTCCGGGCCGGCGGCGTCGTCGTGGCCGTCCTCGCAGCTCCCGCAGCACACGCAGGAGTTGAGCAGGCAGTGGGTGGCCACCAGGGGGCCGCAGGGCTCCATGTCGGAGGGCGGGGGCCGCGGCAGCAGCAGCTTGTCCACGGCCAGCTCCGTCAGGCTGGGCGAGCGGGGGTTGAAGATGACGGTGGCGGAGAGCTTCATCCCGCCCATGCGGTGGGCGATGACCTCGGCGGTCTCGGCCGCCGTGCCCTCCACGCCCGTCTCCCAGCCGTTGGCGCAAGGCGGGGGCTCGCGTCGCGGCGCCGCCGTGCAGGGGGGCCGCTTGGCGGAGCTCGGGCCCCGCGGCCGCGGACACGGCTGCTCCGACGTGGCCTCGCCGTGCCAGCCGTTCTGGAGCGGGTCGGGCCGCGGGTCGGGCCGCGGCCCGGGGCGGGGCGGCGCAGCCCGGGCCGTCTCCACGCACCGGCAGGCGTCCCGGGCGCCGCTGGTGATGCTGTCCACCGCCGCGTGCAGGTCCTCCATGAAGAACACCCGGTCCTCCTCCTCCACGGCGGCGCCGGGCCTCCCCCGCCCGCCGGCAGGGGCGCGGCGCGGCGAGGCCTCGGTGCTGGACGCCCCGCTGGACTCCCCCCCGGCGGGGCGGCGCGCCGGGGACTGGCCCTGGCTGGGGGGCGACAGCAGCGTGGACATCTCGTCCCCCACCCGGTACACCATCATGTTGAGCTGCTCCAGCTCCTCCTCGTCGTACTGCATGGAGCAGGCCAGCTCCGCCTCCTCCGCCTCCTCGCACAGCAGGCCCGGCTCCCGCTCCTCCTCCCCCAGCTCCGTCTCCACCTCCTCCCAGCCCTTCTCCACCTCCGCCACCTGCTCCCCCTGACCCACGAACACGGCGCTGTGCTCCTCGGCGGCCTCGCCCTCCTCCCGGGCGGCGTCGCCGGGGGGGCTGCAGGAGGAGCGGTTCTCCTGGACCGCCGCCGGCGTGCCGTTTGAGGCCAGACTCTGGTTGGAAGACAACTCTCCGTCCTGGGAAATGCACAGGTTCCTCTCCAGCGTCATCAGCTCCTCCTCCGTCAGGGTCTGCAGCAGATCTCTGCGGGAAGGAAGAAAGTTACTGCACGGCCTCACGGCGAAAAGGATCATCGAGAGTGAATTCAAAAGCCCCAAACCTGATTTTCTTCAATAAAGTGCGAAAGGGCCTGAAGAGCTCCGACATGTCCTCGGATTTCCGGTCGAGGTTGAGCGGTCCGTCTGAATACACAACCAGGCCGCTGAAGGAAGACACGGCGAAAGCTTCATTAGAGGCGAGAGAACGATGCAAAATTAATCAGCCGCCATGAGGACGAGCAGCACTCACCACACGATGGCCAGTCGGGGGATTGTAAACATGAGAGCAGGCTCGTAGTCGTCGATCATGTCCTGCGTGAGGTATCCCTGCTTCAGGGCCCTGCGGCGACACAACACATCTCTCACAACTCACAAACACAATACGAGGAGTGATATCCCAGCCCCGACTCGAGGCAGGTGACGGTTCTGGGGTTCGGTGTGTATTCACCTCTCCACAGTCTCACAGAAGAGCACAATCACTTCCTGCTGCACGTAGTATTCTTTGGGAGACTTCACAGGCACCATGGCTGACACATAGCTGCATATCAAAGACAGAGTGGAACATAGTGATTTATCCGGAGTCAAACTTCAACTGGGTGACAGTCAGGTTCAGGACAAAGGTTACCTGAGCTCAAACTCAGCGAAAAGGCTGTCAAAATGTCTCAAGGCGTCCTTCATGCGGTCCGTGTAGAGGTTGAGGTCCCTCAGGGCCTGGTCTCTGGTGATGTTGCGCACCTCCTCCAGGCTGCGGGTCAGGTCTTTCGCCAGGGGTCTCATGGCGATGCTCTCGATCTCCCTGTTCATGATGATGGAGCCTGCAGCCAAACACTGGACACGCAAACTTCACATGAGCAAACGCAGCGTCAGACTCAACCGGTTTGAAATCTACATCCATCACAGAGACGTCAAAGAGACTTGCGAGTAAAGATAATTTGCTCTTCCCGTGCGCTCCAGGTTGTTTTGCTCTCGAGCGAAGCAGGAGGGAATACGTACTTCGGCCCCAAACCACAGCTGCCCGGCCAAGTTGTCATGGCGAATCTCCTCGGGGAACTTGACGCTGAAGTCCCGGTTGGCCCGGCCGGTGGGGATACATTCATCCATGATCTGGCTGATGATGTTCAACACGTTGTCCTGCGAGCGAACAGCAGAGTGACGGGACGGGGAATTCAACAAACTGGGTGGGAAGAAAAGCCTTTTCTCCACGTTTTAACAGAGGTTTGTAAATAATTCACACTTCCAGAAAGGCCTTGGTTTTGCTGTGTTTGAAGAACATTGATTAGTGAATGAATGAAGACAGTTTAACAAAGTGTGTGAGACCTCCAGGACCCTCTCAGCTGCGTTCTCCCGTAATAAAAAACACTGAACTTAAGTCCATAACTCCCGCAGTGAAAATGCAGTGTCACACACAACAGGAGCTAATCAAGAGCTTATGTGCCGCTGGCGTGTACAACCGCCACAACAATGACTTACAATGAGCCTTTCACTCAGCCGCAGCCGCACCGTAATCTTGTCAGGCACAGCACTGCGTCTTTCTCCGCTCGCCCCGAGGAGACAGATTAAAAAGCTTTGAGAGAGGGAGAAGGAGCGAGAGAGCAGCGTGCGGCACATGTGTCCCGGGTGCCACCGCGCCGCCGCCGCCGTCCGCCGGCAGGGGACACCGCAGATAACCTTCGCTTCTGCCGGCTTCAGTCAGTCTGGCAGGACAGCCGTCTGCCGTCTCTCCTTTGTTAAGGAGCCTCGCCTTCCTCTGCAGCCATCTAACTCGATCTCTGACCACTTGGAAACGCGCACACACACACACACACACACACACACACACACACGCAGTGGCTGGCTCCTGCCGGCCACTCTGTAAGAACAGCCATAATACGAGCAGCATGCCAGCAGCCCCACAGAGGGCCGTGAATAAGAGCTGATATTTGCCGTGGCGGGTTCAAGCGCAACATTTGGGCCTGAATGTACTCGCCTTCTTTTCTCGGGGCCTCGGGGCGTCCCGCTGCTCACCTCTTTCTCCAAAACTCTCCAGGCCTCGGAGACACGCCGCTCCGGTTTTTAAAGGGGCGCCTTTAAATGGCTGCTGACCAGTCAGAGGGTGATTGGAGCGAGAGACGCAGCGTCACGCCGTTCACTCATTCACAAAGACAGACGATGGAGAACGGAGCAGCGGAGGAAATGAGGGTGGCAGTCGGATGGAGGGGAGAGACGCAGCACAGCCGGGGATCAAGTGATGACCTTATTAAGTGGTTCTCCCTGTGTGCCCTGCCAGTGGGGGGTGGAGGCGGTGGAAAACCTCCTCTACGACCTCCAGATCACTCACCTCATCATCTCTCAGACCTGACCGCGGAAAACAGCTGAAACTGTAACGTCTTCCAACATTCACAGTATATTCACTTTGTTACCAGCGGCCTCCGAGTCTGTCTGCGCTCACAAAATAATAAAAAAAGACACTTTCTAGAATCCAGGACTGACCTGATGAACCACCCTGCGCTCTTATTGTGGAGGGTTTGGAACAGCTCGACCTGAATATTAACGAAATCAGACAAAGTAACCAACCGATTGTAATCGTACGTTTCCTCCCGACGTCACCTGCTCCTGTAAACATCGACGATCAGCCCACATAACACGGGCCGCAGCTATCAGAGCGAAGACGAAAGTGTCCAACAGCTGCCTCCAGACCAAGTCTGCTTATCTCACCTTATCACGAGAACTGGTTCATAAAGGAAGCCGGCAAAGCGCCGTCTGCCGAGGCAAGACTCCTATCAGCTCCATGAATCCAGAGAGGGATAATAAGGCCACTGCCTATTTATAGTTTCCAGGCCAAAGCAGGGGCCAGACAGGTGAATACAACAAATCCAAAATAGACGTGGAAAACCAAGGCCCAGTGTGGATTCATAGAGAAGTTTTTATTATTATTATTATTTCTGTAGGCTCTAGAACAAAAGGTTCGATGAGTGTTCTTCTTCTCCGGACTGACCTGACAGGATCGGAACTGGTTGACCAGCAGGGTGCATCTCTGAGGGTCCTTCCTGCCGTCCAGGCTGTCCAGCTCGGTGGCCACCTGGTTCAGCTCCTCGTCGGCGTAATAGAACTGGGCCAGGAGCTGCGGGTCCGTCCTCTGCACGCACACGGGGGGAAACACAGGACGGTCATTCAGTTCCTGTTGTCATAACTAGTAAGGTAACCGCATCAGTTTCATCAGCAGGCGTGTCGTATCGACAGTTGTGTGTTCTTCTCGCTGGTTCGTAACCAAAACAAAGCTCCCTCATCCATGAGATCCTGCGACCCGACCTCCCGTCTCGCAACAGCGTCTTATTTACAGAGGAAATAACCGAACATCAAAAGCAAACACGAGTTTCTCCTGACCCCAAACACAGCGAGGGTCGGGTCGATCCGGGGCGCCAGGGCCTGCAGACAGCGGGCCGGGCGGACTGAAAACCTCATGACACACGAGTCTCTTAAAATACACCAGGAAGTAGGCATGCTGGGAAAAAAAAAAACCCTCCTTCCAAACACACCAGAATCTGTCAACTGAAACTGAATAAATCAGTACAGCTAAATACACACTAACACAACAGAATTCATTTTATTTCCATGAGTAATAACCTGCATTTTGGCCCAGCGCTCGTAAGAATTCAAATCAACTCAGAAACGAGATCACGTGATCGTTGTAATTCTGATGTTTTATGTGCGTTTTATTTTTCACAATGAGACGTATTGTAATTCTTCAGAGTTTGCTCATTTCTGAAGGTGGAATAAATAATTTGTGTGTCCTGCGGCTCAGAGGATCGCTGACAAAACGCTGCCTTCAGCGCTTTAAAGCTGCATTTTGACAGCTGTAATTCCACCATTGAACATCTGGACTTCTAGCCGAGAGGCTAACGAGTAATAAACACGCCACGTCTCATTACGTGACGTCCGTCACGAGGCGCTGATCGCCGTTTTAATCTTCATTCTACCCCAGTGGACCTCCCCAGTGTCCAAATCCTGCACGACGAGTCAATTATTCATTTCACCTGCAGAACGCAGGAGCAGATGTCGCGCATAGAGGGAAGCAGGCAGGATTAAAGAGCGCAGGACGTTTCTAAATGTCTCTGTTTAGCAGAAGCATCCAGGAACAGCATCAGGAGAACCGTGGAGCGCTTTGGAGGGGATGGAGAGGTGCAGGTAGAAGATCTGCAAGGAGCAAAACATTCAGTCTGGAGATACCCAACGAGTCTTTTACACATTTTTATATATGTAACTTTATATTTACAGACGCTAATGTTTCTTATCAATGTCAGTCTGACTGATCCACGATCAGAAAGTGAGCCATCGATGCTGAAGAGAGGCGTTAATGAAGGTTAATGCAGAGTGAAGGCTCCCCAGTAGGGGGGGTGTAATTAGACAGCCTGGGCCTGCGAGGACTCGCGTCATTATCTCCCGCCACGCCGCCGCCATCGAGAGCAGCACGGCGAATCACTCCACCACACACGCCGCAACATATCTCCAGACAGGATCGATCATCTGTGAGACAGGATCCCGACTTCACGGGTTTCACAGCAGCTTTCAGAATCCTCGAACCCAAGGCCCAAAGGTCAATGGCTGTGGAAACGGCGCCCACATGGCGAGGGGCACCGTCGCAGGCCGCACGGCCCGAACGGACTGCGCGGACTGGAGGAGGAGTGAGCCGCGCCCTCCTGATGTTCTTCACCTTTTCCCTCTGGTTTGCAGTATTTCCTGTTGCGTGACGCTCTCCCGGCGGACCGCCACTTCTCTCCGAATATGATACACGCTGCCGTTCCCTCGCTCTCTCTCATTAATAATGAAACAAACGGTGAGGAGGAGAAAACACAGATATATCCTTCAGCTGGGCCGCATTGTTCCTGCCAGGGCAGAAAGACTGCTGCAGCAGACAGCACGCCAATTAGCGCCTGGCGAGCTACAGCCGGACGACACTCCTGGTCAGAGTCTTCCTGGGTGAGGAGGAGGAGGAGGAGGAGGAGGATGCTTCCAGGCAGGTCAGCCTTTCTCCAAAACTGTAGCTTATGAGAGTAAAGAGCTTCAACTAAGAGCTGAACTGTTTCAGGGATATTCACTTACTTTTCAGCTCTCTATTTCAGTTTAAACCATTTTCACAGCTTTTAGCCGTTTAAACTCCTTAAAGTCGCGTGAGTGGAAGGGTGTCTTGTTGTGCAGAAGACAACCTCTCAAAGTTGTAAACAGATGAATATATTTATTTACAGAAGATTCTGAGGCCGCGGCGGGGAGCCAGATCAGCGGGGCTGGAGAGCCACATGCGGCTGATTAAACCCTGAATTAGCTTCACTATAATGGAAACAAATATAGGTCAGTTCCCTCAACGTGTCGGCTAATGGAGACCGAGCGGGAATCTTGGATCCACAGGAAGAAATGAAGACGAGGTGTTTATCTTTACATCTTTAACCTCTGATCGGAGCAACAGTGACGGTCGGCGGCCTGAAGTGGGGCGAGAAGCAGGAAGCAGGGCGAGGAGACGGCGAGGCTCGGTCCAGGCATTCAGGGGGAGATCTCCGAGGAGGAGGAAACGGCGTGTCTGAGACAGACGCCGTCCTGTGAGCCTCCTGCTGCTGCTGCATTCCTCACACGAGAGGGAACATTCCTGCAGCGCTGCATCATGGGGGAAAAGTCAGAGGCGGCTCGCCGGTTCAGCTGCAGATAGACGGCGGCGCTCGAGCCGCTCGGCGTGCGGCTCGTCGTGAAGCGACCGTTCTCTCAGCGATTGGAGGAAAGGTCTGAACGGGCTGGAGTTCACGAGCTTCGGCTCCTGGACGAAGGGAAATGCAGTGAAGATCTCACCGGAGCTGAACCAGGTCAGCCTGGTCATGTGTCCCAGGAGACACTTGGTTTCTTAACAAAGATAAGATAAGACAAGACACATGACTGAGTCCCCTTGACCCCGATCCAACGGCTCTGAGATGTTTTAGATGAACTAGTGTGTGTACAGACGCACAGCATATTCACACAACTGCACCAACAAAACATTCCATCTGAGAAATACTGACAGAATAAACCAATCTCCAAGCTTGAGTCCTTCGAGGTCTCAGCATGGCCCTGCACCCTCACACCTGTCCGTCCGACTAGACCGCCTCTCAGATCCTCTGGAGCTGCTCTGCTCGGCACATTAAAAACATTTCAGCGTCACGCTGCAGGCTGGGAACAAACTTCCAGCTCAAGTGAGAGAAACACCTCCTTTAATAACTCAACGTCCGCTCTCCATCTTGATTTATCTCGCCCGTGTTTGCTTGAAGAACAACAGCAGCTGGCAGAAAAGCCTTCTGAAATGCACTTTTCACCTTTCACTTCTGTACTTCTGCTTCTCCCAGACTGTGTTTTATCTGTATCTGTACATCTGAAGAGTGGAATTTGTCTGCTCTGTGTGTGAACTCCGCCAAGTTGAATAGAACTAGTCAGAGCGCACAAACAAGTTCCTTCGTGGCAGAGGTGTCAAACATATGGCGTACGGACCAAAACTGGTCCATAGAGTCCAGACTGGGATTCTTAAAGGTGGAAACAAATGCACATATATATCGTGATACGACCCGACTGGCCACACTTCTTCCATATTTAATGCCACAAAGGCAGAAAGTAGTGTGCTGAAAAGGGAACACAAAGGCAGTGCGGTCCTCTGTGAGGGATTCAGATGTCCAGTGGAAATATTTACTTTCACAGATGGAATATGAGTCAGAGACGATGTTGCTCTGAAAAGTTAAGAAAAAAAAAGAAGCTATCAGTAGAAAGAAGTGCTGGCTTTTATCTTCTTACATAACCGGAGCTGGCACAGAGAAAAGCATGGCGTTTGACTTCTCCTTCACAAAGTTAGAGTAAATGGTTAAAAATACAGCAGAGCTATGAATGGATTTCTGTGAACCTCCACACATGGCCGAAGCCACGGTGAAATCTGGAAGACGGCGAACACAGGGTGCTGAAAGGTGTGGCGGTTAGCGGGCATCGGCGGCCGTGAGTCCTGAGCCGGCGAGCTGTGCCGTCGCCACCAATGACAGCTCTACCTTGTGTCAGAGGAGGAAGTGATTCAGCAGATTTGGCCCCGGTCCCCTGTGGCACGCCACTCTGCTGTCATCCTCCTGCTGTCACCTGTCCCCGGCGTCCTCCCTCTAAATCTCCCCCCACTGCGGCCTCAGACGCTCCGTTTCAGCCGCAAGTTCACCCAGAGCGACCATTAGCTGCTGAGCCGCCGTGACTCAGAGACACTTCTGTCCTTCTGGTTTAAAGCGTCGTCAATAACCAGCGTTATTGAAACGTGCCGCAGGAAGTTGCCCGCTGCTGTCCGGCCGGCGCGTCAGGCGGCGCCGGACCCGGGCTTCATTTCCATTCAGACGGCGCAGACGGTGACGGCTGTCGGCCTAATGCTTCATGAGCATCCACACGAACACTGAGCCCACTTAGGGGACTGATGAGAAACCGTGCCTCTGCCCTCCATACTCTATTCCAGGCTCAATTTGCTGCCTCCTGGCTGCTTTCCAGAGATCAGAGGCAAACGGCGCTGTAGGGGGAAACCAGTTCACTGCTCCGTTCAGTGAGCCGGCAGACTGGCAGGGAGAGGAGACAGCAGCCGGGTACAGTTCATCACCTTATTTATTATTCAGGACTCAGCATAAAAGCCGTGGCGGGAGCGAGCCCATCGCTTTGGAGCAAACAAGGAAACTTCCTCCAACGGGGAAACCATTATTCATATTAAGTTTGGCACAATAAAGAGGATCATCTCTTCAGAACGTGGTGTTGTGCTGAGCCAGGTCCGGCCGTGTCGACTCATTCCTTTCATGTTCAGCTTGCATCAGGGCTTTTCTGCCTACCTCTGGGTTATTGATGACGACTTCCCCTCCACAGACTCCCACTTTCTTAAACTCACTCCGGTCACATTCCTCTCTGCAGCGCTGGAGAGTGTCTCTGCGCTCAAAAAGCCGAAAGTTGATGCGGATCCACAGAGGACGGCAGATTTAACTCGTTTACTCAATATACTCAGAGTGGGCCGCCCATCTGGACGCCAGCTATAATCTCTGCGCTCTAATCTGGCATTTGGACTGCAGCACCGGCCCGGGCATGTGCCTGGCACGGCGCGGGATGCTGCGGTAACGCCGCGGGGCTCAGGGGATTTGGGTGGTTGGAAGGTGAGCGCAGGAGCCCCCGACGGCGGCGCGGTGACACACCAGGGACACCAGAAGTTCTTACGCAAGAAATAATCTGCTTATACGACCCACAACTAGACAGGAATGTGATTTTTACATATCAATTTGGAGTTTTCGGGGGCGAAGGGCTCAGACGAGCGTGGCTCCTGCTCCCACTCCGAGCCGGGTCTGTCCGGACGCCGGTCGTCGTTATGAGCAGAGAGTGTGAGCAGGCGTCGCGCAGGCTGTCCTAAATCATGCACAGTGACAGCCGAGGAAGGCAGCGGCACATGTGTGAGCGCACGCGTCTTTGTTTGCCGTCAGTGGAGATTAAATGAATGCCAGTCAAGCGACTCCTCCAGCCTCTGACATGCGAACCTCGGGACTGCAGGAAAGTGAAAAGGCCTTTTTCCCATCACGCAGCTTTCCTGTAACTCAGAGCACTCCGTATTCAGATTGAATATAAAACAGCATTTTGAGCTGATTTAACCTGAGAGGTAATGAATGAATGTTTAGTTTTTCAATTCGTCAGACATGCTCAGGTCTCTATGACACCTTTAAATCTGCTGCTTTCCTCCAATCACGGCTCTCTCACACACCTTGGACGGGGTCCCGATTCCTCAACCCCGCAATGAATTTAAAACGGCTTTCAATCGCCCGGCCTGTCTCCGTCTGCACTGGGGTCAGCTCTCTAAATCCTGGCGGCTGACACCAAATCAATTACCACACGGCTGGTGGGCAACCAGAATGGGACGTCAACAAAGGAGTCCAGAAACGGGGCTAAACATGAAGCTGCAGCTCGACGGTTTGCTGCTTCGTCGACTTGTCATCTTATTAATTAAACATTCAAAACTCTGAGATAAGCTGATAAAGAACAAAACTAAAATGGACCTGAAATACTTCAGCTCATGTGCAAAGAATCTAAATCTGTAATCAGCAGCTGAAGCAGAAATAATAAACAACCAGTTCATCTTTCCTTTTCTTTACAACTAAATAAAATAGAAATCCTCATCAAGTCGCCACAGCACACTTTCCACTGTTTTTACACACTATAAAAACTGAACTGTTAAGAATAAATGAAGACATTTTATTCTGCATCTCGGGGGGTTTAGAAACTGGCTCCTCCCCTCAGTTTCAAACAATCAACTGAAACAAACTACAGATGGAGCCAATACTTCTCACACACAGCTGTCTGCAACATTTACAGCCATTTATCAGAATCTTTTCGAATAAAGGTTACACATCCTAAAAATTACAATTTAACAAATTGCTTCTATTTGTTATCGTCTTGACGGACACTTTCCACCTAAAGCTGCATGCTTGCTTTGGAAATGATTTTTTGTGTCATTTGCCAATTTTTTAGCCAGATAGCCACACATTTACTTAAAAGTGACTTTGGTCATTTTCTTCTTGTGGATTTCTGTATGGTTAGCTCAGACAGGATGTGACACTAAACCACCTTCAGGGAAAAGACTCATAACAACAAATGACACTGTCAAGATGAGACGGCTGATTCACGATGAACGGAAATAAAAACGTAAACAGACATGGTTTTTGTGCGGTCACAGCGCTACGCTTTGGGTTCGGTTACCATGTAGTTTTAACGTGTGGCCACCTGCGGGCACAAACAGCTACACACTATAAACACCAACACCGGAGAACAGGGACGTTCCTATGAACAGATGATCAGGTTGGATTGTTATTACGGTGAATGTCAACTCTAAAAACTACCAAGTAGTGAAAATAGTAAGAAAATTAGTAGAAATAAATGTTTTCTTCATGATTTCACTCACAGTAACACCACCGTGCAGCAGGTCGCCTTTTTCATTCCTCCTGGGCTTAGAGACTGGTTTAACTGGTTTCATGTGAACAGTTTCTCCTCCAAATAGAAGATATCACGGAGAAGAGAGAGAAAACCTGCTAGTGAGAAGCAGAGAGCCGCAGAGAGGCTTTCAGAGGAGCTGAGAGACGAGAGCCGGCTCCAGTTTCGCACCTCTTCACCTCCCATCCGTCAGAGCGGAGTTTGAGGGGTGACTGATGGAGGGGGCGGCGTCAGGACTCTAAACCTGCTCACTTCCTGTGCGGCCCCTGCTCGCCACCCCGACACCGTTCCATCAGGCGCTCGGGATCTGACCTTCAGCTGCGCGCCGGCTCATCCGTCAGAGTGACAGCTCGCGGCTCGGGCCGGGCCGGCGGGGGCGCTCACCTCCGGCTGCACCCGGTTCCAGTCCCACCCGCTGCACCCACCCCGATCTACACGTCCTGTCAGCAGGACGCAAAGACGTGAGACACAAAGTTACGTTTCTCATGAGTGTGAGAGTGGAGAACCAAGGCCTTGTTTACAAGACAAACAGCCTCTGAAAGGTCAACTTTCTGGAAACTTTTTGACAACACTCCCACTCCATGTTTGAGTCCCGGTCCATTAAACGGGGACGCATGCTGCGTTGTGAAGCTGCTGTCTCTCTCTGTCTTCTTCCATGCACCACATGTTGCCGTTAGCTGGAACTCTGGTGTCAATAGTTACTCTTCTGAAGCCTCCTGTTTGCTGGAGGAAGAGCGCCTCGTTGAGTCTGAACTGCCACATAAAATATGTCCTGCTGTAATCAAATATTTGCATTAGGCCGTATCCACTGGGATGTATCTGCGTCTCTATATAAACACTGGCTTCCTGTCTGCTGCTTTCTGCACGCTGGTCCTTCTTCTCGGCTGCTTTGTTCTCACTGTCATGAGTTCATAAATCCTCAGGTGTTATGGTGAATTCTGCATCGGAGCCAAAGGGTGCATCATCCTCACGGGAGCACACAGTTTAAAATATCGGATTAATCAGAGTGACCCACGCAGCGCCGGCAGCTCGGCGGATGTGTCACAACCACACCGTCATCCTGACAAGTGTGAGAAACAAAAGCACTCCGCACAAAGTGCCTTAGCGAAGTGTTCATTCGGCGGCGAAAGAAAGTCCCGCTCTGTGTTCCTGAAGTGAGGAGGTACAGCAAGGCTCTGGAAATATCGATATCTCAGCTCCAGTCAGGGGGAAACGCGCTGATTCATCACTTCTCTATCTCCAGGAGAACACAGCTCAGTAATAAACGGCTCACCGTTCGTGCAAAGCGACACGGCCACGAGGCGTCCGCCAACGAGCGCCACAATACGGGGGTCTGCACGCCAATTCTGATTACTACAGAAATATTTTCAGGGAGAGCAGAAGCAAACAGTGCCGCTTGGTATCGGCAGCGCTGAATAAGCTAAGCCTTCCTTTCATTACTGTTGTCATTTCACGCTGATTGGCGTAATTACAGAGGCTTTCAGCACTTCTCCGCTGGCTCCTTTGAGGCACAACTGGTCATTTCAATCCCGCAGACTTGTGTGTAATTCCGTTAATTCCCGCCACGGCTGCGACTTGGCAGAGGAGGCTGTGATGCAGCAGCTCAGCGCGTTGTGGGCGCCCGTCACTCGCGAGTGGAACAATGCACTGGTGAACCCCGACACTCCGGCCAACAATGCACCGCAGAAACGCTGCGACAGCAGCCGTGGTTTCACACCAGAGGGCCCGTGACGCAGGTGTGCGTGTGGCGGAGGGCAGGTGGATGACATGTAATCACAGGCCTCTGATCTAAGCCTTGTCTGACATGACTGAGGCAGAAACTCAAGACTCCGGGTGTCGTTTGATTCAGTCACTTCGCTCAGACGTCAATATCCTGCAAATCAAACCCGCCAACCTCCGAAGTGAACCCAGAACCCTCCTCGCCGTTTAAGATGCCGATGAGCTGCGTCTGAGACTCGCCATTATGAAACAAGGCCAGCCTTTCATCTGCGGCTCGTGCGGCAGACACAGGTGAACAGAAAAAAGTTGAAAAGCGTTTGCAGGCCGGACAAGCGTTTGTGCTCACTCATCCTCAGAGGTGCTGCAGCTGGCATATATTGAACTGTTCGTTTAACAAGCCGACCGAGCCTTTAATACTTCCTCTGCTGTGTCAGGCATGTTTCCACACTCTGAGCTTGATTTAAGGAATCGCCGCGCATCCATTACCACCCCGGCACCCCCCAAAAAAAGTGAGGATTTCTGCTGACAGGCGGTGTTTCCCGGGCAGCGCTCGACGGATGTTTCGCTTTTCAAACAACCGCTGCTGCAGTTTTCAGATTATGCGCGCTATCAACAAACAAAATCAAATTAATGTGAACGCCACGCTGCCCAAACCATCAATCATTTAAGTAAACAGCTAAGAAAACAGACTCAGCACATATTACTTTGAGTCACTGTTCAAAGCCTGAATGGCAAACACTTCACCGAGGTGTAGCATCTCAACTCACACAATGTGAATATCACCTTTCATTTCCCGCAATTCATACTTTTTAACCCTTTATTAGGCAAAAGGCCACAAGGAAATAACTGATTTCTAACTTCTTTTTCACAAATTGACAATGTTGGGTAAATTAAAATTACAAAAACTCATGAATAACCTTTAGATTTTTTACATTTATATCAATAACAAACACCAATTTGTTCCAATGTCTTGGCAACACACTTCTTATTAAACAACATCACCTGACTGACGCTTGTTGTTTTCTTGAACTGATAAAATATGAAAAACTGTGACCTCTTACGCAATCCCAGTGTTCATAAAACAAGCAGGCAGATAAACTGGGGGCATGTTTTGCAACCTTTGTGGCTGATAACACTTTACATGGCAATATAATGAAAACTAAGACATGTCAATAAGATTTTATAACCTTTCTCAGAAGTACATCCTATTTAGACACAGTTTCAAGCCAGTTTTAGATCATTTTCCCTACAGAAAATGACTACAAACACATGACACATACCGGTTTTAATCCTAAAACTCTCCATGGGGTAGAAATCCAGTATTTTACTGTAAATTGTTCAACTAAAGTTCTAATTTTGGGGATGATCTGATGGCATGACGGTGCTCAGTGGCTGACTTCCTTTGTGTGTTAACTCTACACTGTTGGGGTTAATCAGGTGCTTGTGCTGATGAAGGCGGTAAAGCGGGCAGTGAGGAGCGGGCTGCTGGAGGCTCTGCGGGCGGCTGACGGCAGAGTCAGCTGAGGGCAGCAGTCAGTCCACCAGCCGGAGCCCAGCTCCGTTACCTCTGAAGGGGGGCTTGAAAACAAAAGCATCAACAACAACAACAAAGGGCCACACACACACACACACACACACACACACACACACACACACACACACACACACACACACACACACACACACACACACACACACACACACACACACACACACACACACACACACACACACACACACACACCAACATCAGCTAACGTTAGCAGCGGTGTGAGTGTGTGTCTGTGAGTGTGTGTCCGGGGATCGGGTGTGTTTTCCGGGCGGGTGGCCCGGGCGGATCCTCGCTAACTTACCTTGGGCTTGTACAGCCACTTCCGAAAGCGGTTCATCGTTCCCTCGCCACCTTCCTTTGTCAGCGAGCCCTCCTCCTCCTCCTCCTCCTCCTCCTCCGCCGCCTCCGCCTCCTCCTCTCCGGTACCTGGCTGTCTGACAGGGTCGGCGGCGGGCTGGCTAAAGCTAGCTCGCAGCGGTGGTGGAGTCCCCCCAAAAAATAAAAATAATGAAGAAAAAAAAAGGAGAGAAAGAAAAGGGGAAAACGTCTAAAGACACAATGTACGCCGAGTTTCCCTGAACGTTACAGCAACGCGGCTCCGCCGGGGAAGATTCGGAAGCAGCGACTTTATTCCCATCTTCTCCCGGAACCCCCGAGGTCTCTCAGCCCGTCTGAACCCTCCTCCTGCCCGGTCACTTCCCAACTCCCGACGACACAGACAGTCCCGGAGCACCGACGGCTCCCCGGCTCCGCTCAGCTCCGCTCCGCACCGACAGCTCGGCTGTCCTCTGCCCCGTGAACGCTGCTCGATGACAGTCACGTTGACAACATTCGCCTCCCACTTTCCCAGGAAGTGCTGCGTTCACGGCCCGCGCCCAGAAACCGCGCTCCCTCCGCCCAGAGAGGACCCGGCCAGCACGCCGTCTGGAGGGATTTAATCTGACTTTTTAATCTCACAGAAAATCCACGTTAAATCCATTAATTATTCTGATATTTTTCCTGAAATATAATTTTCCTCATCTGATTGTCTTTCTTTATTTTTGAAGGAACATATCAGGTTAAATGTTTGAGATTTGAATCAGAATTCTGATTTAAATCTTGAATGTAATCAGAATTATGAGTGCGGAGAAGTCTGACTAAAGTCTAATATAAAAATAAAAAAAAAACATATAAATTATAGTGATATATTTTCTGAGTTTTAAACAGATGTATTCTGATTTCACTCCTCGAAATTACAATTTTAATGTCAAACTTCTGATTTCCGATAAACAAACAGCTCAGATTAAAATCTGAGATTTGAGACAGAAATCTCAGGAATAAAGTCAGAATAAACAGATAAAGTCAAAATAAACTCTGAGATAAAAATTCAGATTCACTTTAATCTCAGAATTCTGACAATAAACAAAGAGGTCATCCAGATATCGTTCCTTATTTTTTCCCCCTCACAGATTTAAAATAATTTTCTTACTTGAATTCCAAGAGGAAAATGTCAGGTGAAACTGCAATTCAAATCTCTGAAGTCTGATAAAGAAAATTATGCTTTGGGGGCAAACTCTGAAAAAATAAAAAAGAATTCTGACTTTAATCCCATTAATTATTTAGATATTTTTTTGATTTTTTTTCCCTGACTTTTTTTTTTAACAGATTTGCTCGTATTGTCTTCCTTAAAATTGCCATTTCATTTTCAAACTTCTTAAAAATATATCTGAACTCTGATGAAAAAAGTCAGTTCAAGCTTTTAGATATGAGTCACAACTGCAATTTAAATCTCTGAACACCGAGGAATGGACAAAACAACAAAACAAAAAACAGAGACAAAGCCAGAATAAATTCAGTTTTTTCTTTTTTTCAAATTCTGAATTCAGAATTCTGTGGGGAGGTTTGAAAGGAGAAATGAAGTTAGAATAAACCCAGAGGGGAAAAACTGTGAGATCATTTTAATTCAGAATTTGTGGGGGGGGGGGGGGGGGGGGGGGGGGGGGGGGGGGGGGGGGGGGCATACTCTGATAAAACAAAGATGGAAATCTGATTTTAATCTTTTTGATCAAAGTTGGAATTCTGAGAGGGAAATCAGAAAAATGCTCTCACCAAATACATATTTGTGTTGTTGTGGTTTTGTTGTCGTTGTTTTTTATAATTAAGTTCATCTTGATTATCTTGGTAATAATGTTGACACTAGTTATAAAAATGTGCATTCAATATTCCGTCAAAGACTAAAAAAAATGACCTTACAGACATTCAGACACAAATAAATGTGTATATTATTTAAAGGTTTGTGACAACATCATGGCAAACCAGTGGCTTTGTTTACGCTTTGACCAAATAATCTGATTACTTTAATCAGATTAAAGCCTGGAATCATGATGCATTGTGAGACTGTTTTAAACCCAGTTTCATGTGATTTGTTCAGTAATCAGCTTCTTTCATCCTCAAACCCCTGATGTGAGGTTAATCACACATTAAGATTTTCTATCTGCTGTTTGTTTGTTAAGAACATTATGTACATATTGGCTGCCTTACTGTCATATGAATAAAATGAGTTTTTTTTCCTGAAATATTTATACATTTATTTTGAAATGTGAATCGAGGTGCAGTGGAGACATTTCCGACGACACCTGAATGCACCGCACGTCTGAAACGTCACAGCACGCTACGTCATGCTTATTGAGAGGTGCGGACCGTGAGGACTCTATGGAGGACTCCGCTAATCTTCACGGATTAAAAAACCACACTCAGTACATGTTGATCAAAACAGATTAAAGACCACAGCAGTTAAAAAACATCCCCATGTTTTTGTTTTTTAATTCTCAGAATAAACCGATGTGGGCGGGCTTCGTCTCTGTTTACGTTTTCCTTATGTTGCTAAGCAACGATGGGAGGGCAAAAACACTCAGCACCTGCATACATGTCGTGGGATTTTATTTAAAACTTCTTTGTATTCAGCAATAGACTTAAAGGAAACGATTTATCCACCATATCCATCTTTTCCGTTTCTTTTCCTTTTTTTTTTTTTTTTTTTTTTTTGCGGTCATTTTGAGATGGCATCAAACTATGGATCACTTGTGAAAGAAGCCTGTGTGCTGCTGGATAAATTCAGAGCTGGCAGACAATGTCTGGATGACTTTCTGGACGATGCTTCGAAGGACCTGCAGGTAGATCTGTCAGCTCAGTGTCTCTGCCAACCCCACCACTCCATGACCTCTTCACAACATCACATTTCTTTCCTGTTTCAGGAGGTTGACGCTCTGCAGAGAAGGTTCATCCTGGATGCTGTGTCTGGTTGTGTCGAGCACCAAAAGCTGCTGGATGTGGTTGTCAAAGGTTTCTACATCCAGCATGGAAAATGTTTGTCCAAAAGGGATCGAAGTCAGTTTTTGAGTAAGTAAAAGACATCCAGAGTTAAACAGAAATGAAACTACCAAGCTAATTATTTGATATTTAAAAGAAATATGCCAAGTAAGTAACATTTTTCAGTTTTTCGATGTAAAGTAGTTATCAAAGTCCGATAAATGAACAGTGCACCGACGTGTGTTTTGCCTCTCAGTGGTGTGTTACCTCACGGTGTTTGCTCTTGATGACCTTGGGCTCCAGCATCTCAGCAGCATCGTCAAAGCGCTGGACTCACAGAAGATGCACACAGTAAGAAACAACTAGAAGACACAACAGAGCTGATTTTCACTTGAAGAAACAGTGGTGCGATCTGTAAACGTGTGTGTTTTCTGTGGTCAGTTCCTGAGTTTCTTCTTCTCAAACCTCACCACGTGGATAACAGATGAATGGAGTCGTGTCTATGATGCTGCGTTCGTGGAGAAGCAGTGGATTGAACCTCTGCTCAGGTGAGGCACACCAGCACAGGGAAAGAGCTTTAGCTTTAAATTAAAAAAAAAAGAAAGAAACTAAATGAAGCGATGCTTGTGTCCTTTAGATGGCGCCCTGAGATCAATGTTCTCATGGACCAGCTTACTGTCAAAATGTCCCAAAGGGGCCAGGTTAAGAAAAGTCCAATCAAACCCACGGAGCCTCAGGAGTTCTGCCTCACCAAACCAAAACCTCGACATCTGCTGCCTGAGATCATCCCACAGCAGGAGAAATCCAAACCGGTCAGCCTCACAGATTTCCATCAGGAGAGCATCCTGCAGAGCGCCACTCATCAGGTTTTTCTCTTGCAGGTACCAAACAGCACCTACACGTCTCCGAAGGAGAAGCAGATCATAGACGAGATCAAGCAGAAGAACCTTCAACAAGCCGAGGCACAGTTTCTGCTTTGACCGTTCACTTCACAAACTCCTAAATACAGGCTGTTGTATAAATGTGACGGCATTAAAGCTGTGAAGATACACGTGTATTTCTGTCATCTGTTGTCAGTGCAGTGACCTCCTGTCGGTTTTTCTCCAAAGGAGCTTCTCTATGAGGCCAATATCAACCAGTTCAGATGTGCGAATCCACACAAGTCAGAACACACAAAGGTAAAAGGATTTTCTGATTTCACAGTTTTAAGAAGCTACTGCTTTTTTCAAAAACATAATCGTGAGATCCTGCAGTTAGGTCAAAGGTCATGCCTTTGTTGTTCTCCTGACTGCTGGAGTCCTTTTTGCTTATTTTGCAGAGAGTGATGTCCCAGATTGAAGAAGACTTCCAGTCAAAGCTGAAGTTTGATTCACGTTTCTCCTCTGGAACTCCATCCAGTAAAAAGGTGAGCTGTGATAGGTCCACCTGCAGACAGGCTTCATTCATTCATTCATTCATTCACTCATATGTGTGGTTCTGGCAGGCGGTGGACCGCCCGGTGAAGCTGAACAACGCCGCCGTCCTGAGGAGGGAGGCGCTGCATGAGCGCCAGCTGGAGGAGGAGCTGCAGAGGTGAGGGTTCCAATTGTTTCCAGTTCTGTCAGACGATAATCCCAGTGAGAAAGCTCAGCTCTAACCTCATACAACCTGATCCCTGCACGTCTGGACCCCAGTCTGGAGCGGCTGGTGCAGGGCGGCGGCGAGCCCTCGGCGTTCCTGCAGTGGCAGCAGGAGATGCGAGAGAAGGAGCTCCAGGAGGAGCAGCCCCAGAGGGAGTGCCGGCGCCTGGAGGCGCGCATCAGCGACAGGAAGGGAGCTCTGGCTCGCCAACTCAGAGCCCAACAAAACCAGAAGGCGGCGCAGCTGCAGAAGGAAGAAGTGAGCAGAAAACAACAAAAAACACCTGGGAGGTTTAACATGGAGAGTGAGCAACGAGTATGAAGGTGTGTGTTGCTTTGTTTTGGTTGCAGACAGCTCAGCTGATGCGCAGTTATGCCGAGAAAAGGCTGCAGGAAGAACAAACACTGAGAGACTTGGTGCGAGAGGTGGCAGAAGGTCACAAAAACTCAAAAGCAGCCAAAGAGAAGATCCAGAAGTTGAAGCAGAGCATAGGTGCGTCTCCTCAGTGATGCGCCGCCGCCGCCGCTGTCTCACTCCGTCTCACTCCTTCTCATCAGGTTCATGCATGTTTCACAGTGAAGGAGGTGTCGGAGCAAAGCCAGGGCCTCCTCCGCCAGGCGCTGGAGGAGGCTCAGGCACAGCTCTCTGCCCGGTTCCAACTCATCCGGGAAATCCACAGCATGGAGTCGCTTCCTCACGTCAGAGTGAGGCGCTTTGACGACACAGAGGTGAGTGGAGGAGCGGGAGGACGCCGTCTGGAGCCTCTGCTGGATCCGCTCGTCACCGTTCCCCCGTCCGCCGGCAGACCTCGGGCCACGGCCTGCTGGAGGAGATGCCTCTGGCGGAGCTGAAGGTCCGGCTCTCCCGGCTGAAGGAGGCCCAGCAGGCCGAGCGGCAGGAGAAGCGCCGCAGGATCCTGGAGGAGAAGCAGAAGCAGAAGCAGCTGCAGCAGGAGAGGCTGGAAAACATCCAGATCCAGGAGAGGCTGCTGGCGCGGGCCGCCGCCGCCAGGTCAGCCCGGCCGCCCGGCTCGCCCGGCTCCTCATCGACCGGAGCAACTGTTCCAGCCGGTCACTCACGAGGTGTCGGCGTGTTTCAGGAGAGAGCAGAGGAGAGCCGAGCAGCAGGCCTCCCAGCAGATCCCACTGCAGAGCCAGATGGTTTCGGCTCTGAAGCAGCAGCTGGAGGAGACCGACCAGGAGTTCCAGAGGCTGAAGCAGGCTGAGCGCAGCAGGTTCAGAGCCTCCAGACGGACAGCAGGGACCGCCGGGACCGCCGGGACGCAGAGACAGGTGAGTCTGACCGAACGAGCAGCACCTGTCTTCATTTCACTGTCTCTCCTTCACCTCCCTCTCTTCGCTACAGAGAAGAACAGAAGTGTTGAGCTGGGATGAAGTGGAGCAGAGTCTGGCGCGCTACATCCAGAACAGCCCGTCCTGAGAGCCTCCAGAGCTTTCTGTCCTGTTCAGAGTCACTGGAGCCCATCAGTCACACCTACAGCTGATTCATGGTCACAGACGAAACCAGAATACCCACAATACCCTGCAAACTGCACACACATCCCGCGTGTTCTCCTTGAGCATGCGTGGGTTTGATGACAGAGTAACAATAAAAGATAAATGTTCGTGGATTAATGTTTCTTTTAGAATGATTTTCCTGTTCCTCAAAGTTTCCAGCCTCCCACCTGAGTCTCATACATAGAAAGAGGAAGTGAATCTCAAACACCTACCACAGTTTCTGTTCCCTAAAACAGGCTTGGACTGTATTTGTTTCTTCCTGTGTGTTTTGGTAACAAGTTACTGTAAATGAATCACCAGTCATCTGTCAGAAAATATCATCACATGTTTAAAATAGAGCAAGAGACACAGTGTGGGATGGATGGATAAAAAGAGAGAAATGATCAGATTTCAGCGTTGAAAATTGTTTTCTGAGAATAAACTGCACATGTGATCAAATATATTCACTTTATATTTCCTTATTAAATTGAATTAATGTTGATAATCAATTATTGCGGCTGTTTTGTGATTATAAAGTAAAAATAAATAACGGTTACCTGTAGATTTGAACCCGTGCGGGACTCTGCTGCCCCTGCTGGCGGTTTGTGGTAACAGCAGCCAGTGTGTGTGTGAGTGAGTGTGTGTGTGTGTGTGTGTGAGTGAGTGTGTGTGTGTGTGTGTGTGTGTGTGGGGGGGGGGGGGGGGGGGGGGGGGGCTGAATCACATGATGTGTGTTTTGTCATATGACTCTGATATGAGGGGAGGTTCGACTCCCAGTGCGCTCCGGTCCTGCTGCCCGGTGGAGGAACCGGGCTCCGCTCCGCTCCGCTGCTCCTCCTCCTGTCCGGGACGAGATGCTGCTCAGGGACCCGGTCTGCTGGTAGTTCTCGGTGATCCGGATCAGGATGGCCCGTCCCGGACTCCTGCCTGCTTTAGCCGCTCTCACTGGTCTCCTGGGTGAGTTTTGTTTCTCCTCCTTCACAGCTGCAGAGGATCTGTCGGGATCACTTCATCAGAGATGTGAACTTTTAAACTAAGTGTAGTGTCACTTCTCAGAAAGAAGGTTTTCCACTGATTAGATCTTAAATTCCAACTGGTCAAACTTTGGGTCGAGACTTTCTGTAAAGGTATTTTAATTCCATCTGCTTATCCAGAAAACCAACAAACTACCAGATTTCCAACTTATTTTCCAGAGAAATGTTTCCAAAGCAGAAGACACTGAGGCAGAGCAATCAGCTGACCCTGTGCGTGAATAATTACATTTCATGAGGAGGATGGCTCCTGGTCAGGAAAGCACTTAAGCACGTGGCTTATGTGATTATATTCCCACAATGTGTTCTCTGTTGTTTCATACCTGCTGGCCTCTCCTCTCTCTTGGGCATTTGGGTTTTTTTTTTCTGCAGAGTGACTGAGGATGAGCGACTAACGGCAGCAGCTGAATGTTTTAGTTTGTGGCTGTGGATGGCTGTGCTGCAGTGGGAAGCTCTCTCTCAGCCCCTGCTGCAGTGCTGCTCCTGAGGCTCGGGTCACGAGGGGCTGGTTCATCTCCACAGTCCTCTGTTTCCCTCAGTCCCCGTCAGACCCCGGCACACAGAGGCTCTGCTCTGTTTTTAAGAGAAAATGTGGAGAAAAGGTCATCGAGAAATATGCAGTGATGAATAATGAACTCCGTTTATTCAAATGCATGAAGGATCTCGGAGAGAAAACGTCGGTTTAAACATCCCGCATTCTTCTTTTCTGTTCATCTCAATTACTTTCAGCATTCTGGAAGTCAGTGAAGAAATTAATGTGTAGAATTCTGAACTTAAACGGGCCTGCAGAGGGATCAGGTCCGGGGTGTGGAGGGGTGTCTCCATCAGTTCAGTTCAGATGAATTCTCTAACAAGGAGGCCACATCTTTAAAACCACAGCATAAAAACCAATGAATAACTCCAAAATACAGAGTTAGAGCGCTTCATGAGAAAGTTTCCTTTTAATTCAGCATCTGAACGAGTTGAAATGAACAACTTCTGGTGAAATAATACAGTAAAAACACCACAAAACCAGGTCCTCTGTTTTCAGCCCTTTGCCGTGTGCGTGTTTGTGCAATGTGACGCTAATGCTTCTGTTCTCGGGCCTTTAGCTCTCGTTCCTGCGTCACTGATCTCTAAACCGGGGCCTTAATGTTGTGTCCTGAAACACCAAACAACACAAGGTCATGAACTTTTAGCGTTCAGTAAAAAAAAAAACTAACGGTCAGGGATTTGTTTGGCTGCAGTTCCCTTTAGTAGATAACCATCTGTTTATTCTTTATTAAATGTTTTGATTTTCTGGAATGAAGAGGTCATTTCTGTGTGTGTGTGTGTGTGTGTGTGTGTGTGTGTGTGTGTGAACTGACAGTAAAGCTGCGTCTCTTCCAGGCCTGGCGCTGAGCCAGACCACGCTGGCTCCTGCCGCCACCGACACGACGCCCCTCGCCACCGTGACCGGGGTCACCTCTCCGCCCGTGACCTTCGCCAGCACGACCCCGAGCTGCTCGGCCTTCAACGTGTCCACGTGCGAGCCGTGCGCGCCGGGATCGCAGTACGACAACAGTGAGTCTGGATCGAACTTTCGTCTGTGAGCGTTGAGTGTTTTTGGTCCTTCACAATAAGAGCGTGGTGGTGCGCCTGTGCTCAGACACCCTGCTGTGCTCGTGCTGCTCGGACCCCGGGCTGTGCGTGTTCCCCGGAGCCTGCTTGCCGTGCGGCACCGGGTTCTACCAGCCGCTGGCGGGGCAGCAGCGCTGTCTCCCCTGCAGCCAGGGCTTCTACACCAAGTAAGGCCGCCGCCGCCGCCGCGTGACGCCGTCCGACGGGAAGCGGGCCGTGTGTGTGATTCAGTCTCCCGCGCTTGGCCTTGCAGCTTCACTGGGAGTCCGCTGTGCCACTCCTGCCCTCCTGGGTCCTTCAACAACGACACGGGCAGAGACAGCTGCACCGGCTGTCCCGCAGGTCGGTCCACACCGGCCGGGTGTCTCACAGCAGGAGGCGCCCGCTGAGTCGCTCAGTGTGTCTGATACTGTTGAGAAATGTCTTAAAAATCAGTGTTTTTATCAGTGAAAGTCAGTATTGATGAGGTGGACTGTTGGGCCGGATTGGAGCCTCCTTGTAGGCCGATTTTGGCCCACGGGCCTTATGTTTGACACTCCTTTTGCAGTCTTAGCTTCTGATGTGTTTCAGGAAAAACCCACCTGCTCCCACCAGGCTTTTATTTCACTTTTAAACCTAAAATTACTCGTAATTTGACACCAGCATCATAATGTTTTAGTGTATGGAGGTGAACCATGATGCGACGCTCTCAGCTGTACGTAAAGAGAAGAAAGCAGAAGATTTTCCTGTGACCTCCGACCGCTTTCCGTTTCCCTCCTGCAGGTTTCTTCTCCTCGCAGCAGAGCGCGACGTCGTGCACGCCGTGCACCCTGGGAAGCTTCTGCAAGTGAGCCGCGCTCCGTCGATTGTTTTTCATTCCTGCTTTTCTGCCCCTCGCGCACGCCGCGTCCAAAGATCACACTGCCGCTGTTTGTTGTGCCTGGAAGTTCAGTTATCTAACCATCGAATTTACCGTCACATGCTCTCGCCGTCTCATGGCTCGGACACACACACACACACACACACACACACACACACACACACACTCATCGGAGGAAATGAAGTCATTAAAGGCTGGTACGGTTGTGTCTGAACGGCTGACAGGGTCGACTCTGGACGCTGTGAAATGATGATTACTTTGTGACAAACATAACATCCAGAGTCTGACTTTCCAGTCAGTTTTCTGAGGCGAGAGGAGAGAGGAGGTTCTGACTGCAGAGGAGTTTCAGCCAGCGGCTCCGTGAGGACAGAAAACAGCCTGTTGACAGAAACACGATTTACAGTCAAACATTAACAGTTCAGATTTCAGTATAAGACAGTATAAGACTGTTACTTTCTGATCTAAATCATGTCCTCTTTTTACCTGTTCACTGATCCCTCGTTTTAAATTGAAGTTATTTTTGCATCCAACTAAATGAATTCTTCCACCAGAGAAAATCCAAAACAATTAGCCAAAATTTTACTTTATTTACTCAATTTTATCTTTGAACAGGGATATTTCTTGTGATTATAAGACTAGTTTATTTATGTAGCACCCTTCAGACTCAAAGCCGTTCAAAGCTTCAGAGAGAAGACAGTTATGAAATGGAAATATAAAGAACATTTAAACAAAGCAAATAGGACGGTGAGTATGGAAACATGGGGGGGGGGATCATGTATTTGGAATATTTAATGAAAATCTGAATACTTTAATTTGCTGTTGAACAGTAGCTTAACTGTTTCCCTCTCTGTTAGAGGATGTGCAGTAAAGATCTTTTGCTGTTGATCAGTCGATGTTGGACGTTCAGCGACTGTTGCTCTCTGCTCTCTGACAGCTCCACTGGCTGCTCCGAGTGTCAGACGTGTCCCGCAGGAAGAGAGGCTCTGCAGACCGCCGCCAAGGACTGCACGCCATGCCGGCCAGGTGCCTCGCACCCTGCAGGCCTTTACACGTTTTACATCAAATAAAGACTGAGTACTGTAGGAGAGGAGCCGAGTGACGGGTGTGTTTTTCCTCAGGCATGCACAAGGCGGCTCACCAGACCATGTGTCAGATCTGCGGCAGCGGCTTCTTCCAGATCCGCTGGGGTCAGGAGAGCTGCGACCTGTGCCCGGAGGACCACTACTGCCCGGTGAGTACCGCCTCCTCGCCACGCCGCCGAGCACGCCGCCCCCCGCCGGCGCTGACCGGGCGTCTCCTCCTCCTCTGCTCCCCAGAGTCCCGACGTCAACCCCATCAAGTGCCCCAGCGACGCCTTCTGCCCCGAGGGCAGCCTGGCCCCGGGGTACTGCATGGAGACCTTCTTCCGGAAGGCCGGGGACACGTGCGAGCTGGCGCCCGTCACCATCGCCCTGCTGGTCATCGGAGGAGGAGGTCGGTGCTCGTGGGTCGCTGCGGTTCCTTCTCCAAACCTCAAGAGTTCTAATGATCTGAGAAGACTCGTTTCCACCCTGATCCTCTCCTCTCCTCCTCCTCCTCTTCAGTGGCGTTGCTCTTCATCGTCGTGCTGGTGGTGCGGCGCCGGCGGGACGCCGACGGAGAGCTGACGTTGGCCCGAGCCCCCCTGCTGGGGAAGGAGCGGCCTCAGGGCCGGTACTACGGCCTCCCCTGCGACGCGGAGCCGGTGTACGCCGGCTGGTGAGCTTCGTTCACGCGGTACATTTCAAAACGTGGCGTCCGGGCGGAGGCTGGCTGCTGTGTGAGTTCTATTAGTGTGACCTTGTTCCGACGGTCCCGCCGGAGACACCCGGTCCCGTTGTGACCGGGGTGATTGGATTAGAGGAGGAATGCCGGAGCGGGGAGAACCGCACGCATGCCTCCTCTCAGCGGGAACACAGCGCTCCTCTGAAAAGCACTTTGTTTTTTTTACCGAGGTAATTGATTGAGTTTGCATTCACGTGTTGTCAGATGCCCCCCCCCCCCCCCTCCCCACCCCCACCATGATGCTCTGCTCTTTTATATTGTTTGATTATTGTAGTTTGACTGTGTCGTCGTTGCTCAGCGGTTTCTCTCCTGCTTTTTTAAAAGTTGTATTTGTATGTTGTGAAAACGAATAAAGATTGTTCTAATTTCTCAATCTTCTCTGTGAGATCTGTTTACAGCAGTTGCTCTTTTGAGAAGTAATCACGAGAAAACCTGAAAGTGGAAAATGATTATTTGAAAACACATTTTGTGAACAGAGATAATCCAGTGGAGACAAATCAAAATGAGATCAGATTTTAAATTGGAGGTGTCAATGTGAAAAACTGAGGATGCTGCGACTGAACCAGCAGGGAGGAGTCGCCGCTCTGAATGCACGTCCGACTCACAGGATTTAACAAACTGGAAGAGAAGATGAGCCTCTCAATGGTTTCATCTCACATGCAGTTCAGTTATTTCCACTCTGCACAAACATCCATGTGGAGACTGTGACCAATCGCACGTCTGAAGATCAGATCAACATGTTTACAGAGTGTGACCGCCATGAGAAGACAGATACAGCCGCACAGGACGGCCAGACGCATTCCTACTGTACCCAGTGAATACTGAAGCTGATACATCTTTAACGGAACAATGATTTCCTTGTTGCTTCTGTCTGTTTTCTGCAGAGAGAAATGTCCAGAACACACTGAAAGACACATCAGGATCCACACCACAATGTACAGACACGCCGATACAAGCTAAAGTCACTCATTCACGGAATGCAGGGTAAAAAGCATCGATTATCCAAGTGTTAGAAAAATATTTTAATGATGTTAAATCTGTTCTGATTCAAACCCAGAGTTTGAAGTAATGCATTACTAAGTCACATTGCTTTTGTAATTAAGTTGTCCTTTTGCGTATTCGCATGTCATTTCACAGACTCTTTCAAATTGGCTAAGTAGATTACATTATTATTTCAAGTGGTGGCAATTCAGATCATCTGATCTCTATTTTTGTAGAATATTGCCTTATTGTCTATCCATCCTGTTGTATAAGGAGGATTGTGTGTTCAGCATATTTAGGTTCTTGGTTGCTCAAACCAGCTTTCATTGACTATTTTATTATTCTATCTGTAAAAAAACAGATTATCAAGACCAATGAAACAGTACACAGAAAGACTTGATTCTGGACAATGAGAGGAAATTCACACGTGGGGAGAACATGCAAACTCCACACAGAAAGGCCCAGCCAGTGTTTGAACCCTTGACTTCTCACTGTGAGAGTGATAACCACTGTTCCACTGTGCCGCGCTGACTCAGTATTAGTAATCCTAATCTTAGGTTCCAAGGCACTCGGATTACAAATACTAAAATAAATTGGGATATATATCTTGAAAACAACAAAACAACAATATGCTGAAGTTTTTGGAGGTGCAAGTCCCACTGCGGCCTCCAGGGGGCGGTGACGCTCTCCGTAGGTCACAACGCGAAGCGGGGAAGTTTGTCCAGACAGGCCGCCGTACTGACGCAGCGTCAGAGGAAGAAAGATGGCGGCCGCCGTGGCAAGAAGACTCTGCGGTGTGTAACGCAATTTGACTTTCAGATTATTCAGCATCACCTTTGTTTTACCGACATGTTACTGAGCTGCTTCATGTTTTAGCGGGTGTGTTTCTTGTCGGAGACACGCGGAGCTCCTCTGTCTGTTCATAACGTGATTCCGTTGCCGTGTTTGTGTCTTTCAGGGCTGCTCAGACCTCTGTCCGTGTCCGCTCTCGCCAGGACGCCACAGACCCGTCAGATCTCCCACCTGCTCCCGGCTCCGGCTCTCTGCAGCTCTACAGCCGCTGTCCGAGTGCCCGTGGCCCGGGTACTGGGTCAGACCCCCCGGGTCAGCATCCTGCAGAGGTACCGGTCCATCAACACAGAGACACGCCCATGTGCAGGGTGCAGGCCATGCTTCACAAGCATAGAAAATGAAGCAATATTTGAAAATAATTAAAAAATCAGGAATGCATTTTCATATTTGAGTTATACAGAATAGAATAACTCCACACGAGCAAGCAGAGGAGACAGAGGAAAAACTGGAACGGACAGATCATGTGGAGGGATTCAAACCCTGGTTCAGGTAGGAATTAGCTTTGAAATAAGAAACATATTTGAGAAAAATCATGCTAAATTAAAACATAACACTCCTTTGTAGTGGAGAGTTTCACAACACGATACAAATATTTGGAAAAATTAATTGATCAGCATAAATTCCTAAAAAAAGGGAGCAATAACATAAAAGTGAAGAATCAAAGGAAGGATGAAAACTGATGTTTACTTCATTTGCACATCTGTCCCCCCATACTTCCTCCTTGTTTACTGCTTCATGTAATTTAGGCTCAGAGGGTGCTGAAGAGGCAGGATGCACCCTGAAGAGGCCAGCAGTCCATCGCAGGACAAACACAGAGAGACACGTCCACATTAATTATGAGAAACCCTGCAGGGAGAACATGCAGACATGGCCTGAGAGGTGAATCAGTCTAAAGCACTTCCCTGCTCCTACACACTGATTACAGTGACGTTTCGACTCATTTTATTACACTGTTAGACACCAATCCCAATTCTACCCCTTACCCCTACCCCTTAGCCCTTAGCCCTCCCCCTATCACTCTCCTACCCCTTTTAGAATAGGGCTGAGGGCTAGGGCTATCTTTGCAGCACTATGAATTGGGATACCCCTTGGCCCTTTAAGCCCCGCCGCACTCCTATAACAACAAAAAATTATGGATATTAGAAATGATAGAAATTACATTAGAAATTACTTTTATTTTTTTAAAAATGGTATTATTATTTACCTTATATTTCTTTTTGAGGTTCTCCCACTTTTTTGAAGCTTGCTGGGCTGTAACTTCCCCTTCCAAGCCATTTTCTTTTATGAATTTCCTAAAGTAATACAGATATATTTATATAAACACGTTTTATTACTGACATATTATAGCTTAGATGAATAATATAATTTACTCCCAATGTGTTTTGGCGCTGTATTTTGATTTCAAAAACTTTTCTTCCTTTTTAACCTCTAAACCCGGGGTCCTCAAATACAAATCTTGAAGGTCCACATTTGCTTTTTATATACAAGCATGGGTCCGGACTTCAGCGCCCTGTGGGAGAGGGGGGGGGGGCGATACCGAGGACTGCCGAGCAGTGCGGTGCGACGGAGTGCGCTGGACACGCACAGAGCGGCGCGGTGCAGAACGGTGCTCACACGGAACATGGAGCGTTTAAAGAAAGATTTTTTTCTTCTTTTTTTTTTCCATACATTTGCCCTGGGGCAGCAGCGAGGTGTGCCGCGGTCCGGTCGTGGACCGCGGTCCGCTAATTGAGGAACCCGGCTCTAAACTGAATCAGCAGTCGGGTTTCATCGGGGGTCCCTGTGTCTAACATATTACGTTAAAAACATGATAAAGGATGACGTTAATTCAGTGATTAGTGCTCTTCATAAGTTACAAATTCACGATTGGAAACGGTGCTGCGCAGCGCTAAAACGTTAATCCATGACTGGGACACTGTCACGCTAGTTTATCTATAAATTCAGTGAAGCAAATACACTTTTTATAGCTTTTTAAATAGTATACAGAAAGCAATCTTACATTTGTGCGACTCCGTGGTGGGCGCCATGTTGTTTTTTTCTGGCCAATGTGAAACTCCGCCTACCCCTATAGAGAATAGGGAGCATCGATGCAGACTTCGCTGAAAGGGGTGAAATAGCCCTTCCCCTTACCCCTACCCCTATTCAAAAAGGAGAATTGGGATAGCCCTTAAGCCTCGTGAACGCGCATATCATAGGGGTAGGGGTAAGGGGTAGGGGTAAGGGGTAGAATTGGGATTGGCCCAAAGATGCTTTTGATGTTTCTTGTAGACTGAAACCTGGACAGGAAGAGAAAAGAATAAAAAAAAAAATGGATGTTTAAGCTGCAGACTCATGAGAAAAACTGGCTGGTCACCCAATAAGCCATGTATAAACACAAAAATATATCAAAATCATTTCTGAAAGGGACGGGTCACTCCCATCAAGAGAAACTGTCGCCTTCACAAGATGTAACTATTCAGTCTTGATCAGGGTTTTCAGAGTGTGGAGATGTTTGTACCAGACTGGACTCCTGCATTAACCGCTGCTGGGATCCACAGACAATGAAACAACAATCCTCTGGTACAAGTTTAAACTCTGTTTGTTAGGATAAATTGTTTATCGTTCACTTGTTTGTATTTTATTTTTCCCCAAAAAATTAAAAGAAAAAAATCAAACCTGGTAAATATATCATCTTGTGCGAATGTCTGTTCGGTCTGCTGTGTTTTTTTATTGTTGGTTTTTCACTGGGTTTATTGTCAGTTGACCCTGGCGGCCCTGGAAAACGCCCACAGATAAAAAGCATAATTAAATGAAATGTTCAGATGTCGCTGTAACCTGATAGGATGACACACAGGCTTTCATCCAATCCCTGAACCGCAGGGTGTCGGCGCTGGTTCCCGGCCTGACTCAGCAGCCGTGCAGGACTCTGACGTACTTTAGCCTGAGGAAGGGGAAGAGGAAGTCGGTGAAGTCCGTGCCGGACAGGTTCATGAGGCTCCACTGCGGCCTCTGGATCAGACGCAAGGTGCGTGTCTCGCCGGGCTTTTATTCTGAAATGAATTCACGCTCGGCGCTGCCAACCTGACGTCCTGATCTCCTCAACAGGCCGGATACAAGAAGAAGCTGTGGAAGAAGCTGCCGGAGAGGCGGAAGCGCCTCAGAGAGATCGTCTTCTGTAACAAGACCCAGAGCAAGCTTCTGGATAAAATGACCACGTCCTTCTGGAGGAGGAGGAACTGGTACGTCGACGATCCGTACCTCAAGTACCACGACCGGGTCAACCTCAAAGTCTGAACAGCGCCGAACAGTTACTCAATAAAAACCAAACAAACACTCGGTGGAAGGTTTGATTCATATTTAATGACTGTGAGTCGATTCACCGACAGAAAAGAAACTGGTGGAACAATAAAGCGATGGTCGTAAACCACCACATCGTCACGTCACTGCCTTTCGTTGAATAACCACAATCAAGCTGAAACTGAAGTCAGTGACATTCTGGCCTGCCAGAAAAAAAAAAAAAAAGAAACAGAAGTGGTGAAAAGACGAGTTTGTTCTGCGTGGAGAAAAGAAAACCCTCAGTGGCTCTTCTGACAGAATAAGACAAGGTTTGTTCCACTGATGAGTTACCAGAAAGCAATAGCAGGAAAATCACTGTGGGAGCCGATGTCTCACTGAGACGCAACATCACAGTCGTACAATTCCCCAACCTGCCCCTGTTAGGGGAGCAATGGGACCAGGGGTTGTGTTTAAGCTTTTGTTTTCTTTGATACACATTTCAAGTATATTTCAGTTTAAGAACTGAAACCTTTTGGTTTAGTCTCCAAACACTAAAGAGCAGCATGGGGCTGCAGGTTTCAGACTTTTTACATTATGATTTAAAACTTCGCAAGGTAAAGTGAACATCCATTCAGGCTCTTGACAAGTTTTGCAGTTAGCCTCAGACTAACACTCTTATTTAAATGCATTGGTTTAGCATTTTAAGCTTTGAAAAACAGAAATTACTACATTTTTACATGGTTTTCAGTGTACAAAACCATCATAGAAATTAATTTGTACTGATATCAGTAAATATCAGCGATCGGCATCAGTTGCAGTGATGATCAGAAAACCACAGGAGGGGTAAACACCTCTTCATAATTGAAGCGTCAGGTTTGCTAACGCTGGTCGAGTTGGAGCTCAGTGAGACAGCAGCTTCACCAGCAGGTCGCCTGAAGAGGCCGACGGCGCCGCACAAACCAAATCCTCATACAAATGAATAACAAACATCATGCAGTGATGAGTTTATTCATCTACGAATACAAACTGTAACTCAGCAACGTTTGTTTTTTTTTCCTCTGCATGAATTTAAACTGAAGGAGATCAGCTCCAACACTAACACTGATACTACTAACTCTGAAACACAGATGAGTTCTTTTTTTTTTCTTCACCGTTTATCCGTTAAAAGGACATTTCATGTGCATAATAAGTGTATTTATCTACAACATCAGAGTGAAGGACGTGTAAACAGAACGGTTGTACCTGAGAAGCTCTCGTTTCAAACTTCAACACCACCATAGAAACACACAGATGAGGAGAACCGTGAATCTGACGGGCGCGCTGGAACGCCGGCACAGTGGGAAACATGGCCAGGGTTCCAACGTACAGGGGAAAGACAAAAAAAAAAATAAAATAAAAACAACACGACTGTGCAACTGTCAAGTTTGTAAACCTGCAAACGACCAAAGCAAAATGTCCTGATTTGTGTTTGCATCATGATATTTGTGTCTGTGATCAGATCTGCGTGGTTCAAACCATATTGCACTTGTTTTGTCATTTCTCTTTGTCCCTAATGACACCTCCTCTCATAAAAACGGGTTTTAATAAAGTTACACAGTGATTTCAGAGGCGCGAAAAGAACCGAACGGTCAGAATTCACTCGTTTAAAATCCATTTCCGCTCCAGCTGAAGGTGAAAAAAAGAAAGATTGTCGGATCAAACAGCGGATTCCTCGGCCGCGACTTTCACATCTGACCAGCGATGCAGATGTTTGTGTCGTAGGAATTTCAGATAAAATAAGTAATGACAACGCTCTGCATCTAATTCCTGGTGAATAACCAACGTCTGGGTTTTTTTCGGCCTCTTCTGACGGCAGTCGCTTCTATTTTCAACATAGTGCAAAATGATCTTTAAGGAGAAGAGGAGTTAGACGCTCACGTCTTTCTTTAAGGCTTGTAGAGAGAGAGAGGGAGGGAATCAGCTGTCTCTGCTCTCTCGTCTATAAATATCTCCCGGGCATTTGAGCGATTTCCTAATTTATCAGAGTGAAAACAGAAGAGCCGTTTCAGTTTTGGATCCTTGGCTTTGTTTGTGTCACATTCTCTAGAAAGTGAGCGCGTTGCAGAGACAGTACATTCTGTTTGACAGACACACACTGGGGGGGTGAAAGGGGTGGGGGGGCCGTGCATGCAGGTGCCCACCCAGACCTGATATCGAAAACAATCCAATCATGAGGATGAAGAACACACAAACTGTACATCGATACATTTACATCATGAACCCATGAACTCACGGAGCCGCTGGCTCGCTCGGCCCGTCCCAGCCGCACAAAACTCTATTTTTTTAAATGTTTTTCTGTCTTCAAATCATGAGTCGCGGGCTATATACTGAGTATATATAGAGGGGTCATAGGTCACTTTGGTAATACCTTATCCCAAAGCAAGGCTGCTTCAGTCACGGAGCGTTTGGCCATTGGGTGTTTTCACGTCTTGCAGCGGAAGGCAGCTGGAGGAGGCTGGAGGAGAGTTTCACATGGCTTCATTGTTTGAAGTGAAAGCAGTCCTGGATCTTGTGAGCGGCCTCAAGACTCTACGAGGAGGCTGGAAGACAGGACACAAGCAGACGGAGCGTTATCGAGGGATCGCTGCGAGCGGAGCGCCCGGGATGCAGCTGGCTTTGTTTGTGTTTATCTCCAGTACAACTAACAATGTGCTCATCTGTTTCACCGCCGAGCCCCGTGCATCCTGCTCATTACATAAATCTTCAATAGGTGTTACAAAACACTTTGAGGGGTCAGTTCAAACAAACAAGAAATAAGCATTTAATTCATTTTTAATATTAAAAAAATGAATAAATTCATTCAAAAAGTGCCCTCGGTATCCTTATAACAACTAATTTAGCCAATATGTAATAAAATTATCAAATTAAATAAAAAACAAACATGTGAAATGAATAAATGATTAAATGTATAAATAAGTCCAATGCTTTGAGTTTGTTGTCATTGCTAAACAACTGAATATTAAATATTAACAAAAATAAATATGCAAAACATAAGCAATAATTAAGAACAGGGTAATCAATTAAACGGCTGATTAGATTTTTTTTTAAATAATAGTCCATTTAAAATATTTACTAAGAACAGATAAAGCAACAAATAAAGAAAACTAAGAAATATTAATAAATATTTGAACAATTTAGAAAAAATATGCCATCATGGTAACATTATTGAATATCTAAACGAATAATTAGGAGTTTTTTCATAAATATAATAAAAAAAAATACAAATCTCTTTGGAAAGAGTGCGTGAGAAAATTGACTGATTTTAAAATATACTGTAGTCTCGGTGAATTAAAATGAATGAATGAATTAATAAATAGATAATTTTTGTATTTAATGAGTGTGATTAATAACCGCTGTTTTCTTTAGTCAGCACTGATTGTGGTTTGGTGGGTGTTTTTCTTCTAGCGCCGTACGAGCAACCGCGGGCCGCCATCTTTGAATGTTGCGTCATCGAGATGGACGCGCATGCGCAGAATGACCGGAATATTCGCGCCTAATTTACATGTAACTCTGGTACCAAAAGAGAATAAACCGACTGGTTTATTTGGATTTAAACCTAATCCCGCAGTTTTCAGGCGTTTACATGGTTATTTTAGAGTGGAAGTAAGTTTTATTCACATTATTCATTCCCATGTAAACCCACTGACTGTTAAAGAATATTATATTAGATGTTTAAACGTGAGTATTAGGTAATTCCAGTGTTTCAGTTCTCACACACACGTACACACACATACACACACACTCAGAAGAGGCATGAGTTAATAAGTGGTGTATAAAACACACTTTAACACAGATGCCATGCTGCATTTCCACCAATCCACTGCACAGCGTGCTCACTTCAGGTGAATCAGAGCTGCTGGATGATTCAGGCTCATCCGAGCAGAAGCCCATCAGCAGCCCGGCACACTGAGCCGTGATGATTCGTTTAGCCACGCCGCGGCTGGAGTTAGTCGATCGGTGAGAGAAGGGCCGCTCTCCAGAGGCGGGCGGCAGCTGGACGGCCACGTGCACGGCCACGTGCACGAGCCCGTGTACCTCTGGAGCCTTCTTCTTCATCAGCCGGAGCTGCACCTCCATCCCCGCCTCCTCCGGGGCCGTGGGGCTGGGCGGCGGGGAGGGGGTGGGGGGCGGCGTGGAGGGCGGGGTGGACGGGGGCGTCGCCGAGGGCGTGGCGGGCGTGGACTCCGACTGGGACGGCGGCTCTTTGGGATCCCACTGCCCCAACCTCAACACCTCAAACTCAGTCACGTCAAAGTCCTGTCCTGCACCAGACGGAGGGCGAACCGGACGTGAATCCTGTGAACCCCGTGACCCCTGTGACCCCTGAGAGTCCTGAGAGTCCTGAGAGTCCTGCTTCTGCTACCTTCTTACAGACGATGGAAGTTCAGAGAAGTAGTGGAACAATCAGAAGAACGCTGCTTACAGTCCTACTAAATCTGATCTGTTTTTTTTCTTTAGTTCATAGAGAATACAAATTTTCAGTGCAGGTTATATAAAGATTACATTTTTCCAAAAGAAACATAAATGAAGGTGATAATGTGTGTTTATGAAGCTTTCTAGAAATTTACCAGATAAATTAAAACAGCAGATTTATCCATGCTACAACTATCACCTCTGTTTTTCCTCCAGTTTTAAACAAAGTTCCATGAAAATTTTTTACAAGGAAATATTACAAGTCACTTTTTTTAGTTTGCATTTGTCACTTCAGTTTATAAATCATCTAATATGTCTGAACAAGTGTTAATATTTCACAGGACACCAAACATGTTTAATCTTTCTTTTTAACCGAGTTCCACAGTGATCTCTGTTAGTCATCTTCGTTTATTTCACTGATAAAACAGTGGACTGTTTTTTAAAATAAAGTTGTATCGCTGGTAAACACTGATGATTTCTTTTCAAGATGCTGACGAGATTTCTAAAAGTTATTCTGATTTACAGCATCTGTAAGAATTCAGGAAGAATGAGTTGAATTAGTGTGAATCTTTGTGTGTGTGTGTGTGTGTGTGTGTGTGTGTGTGTGTGTGTGTGTGTGTGTGTGTGTGTGTGTGTGTTTTGCCCACAGAGAAATCAGTCTCCCCAGTGTGTTCTAACAGAGCAGGATCTTTATCCACATGACGGTGAAGTGGGAACAAATCCCCGCAGCTACATGTGAGGCTCGTCACAGGACGGACCGGGAGCCTGGCAGGAAGAGGGGCCTGAGGTCAGAGGTCGCTCAGGAAAGGAGGCGCCAACCCGACCTGTTGAGCCTGAACAGGAAGAGCCACGCTGGCCTCTTCCTCACCGTCGTCATCATCATGGCTGCGTCACGGAGAGTGTGTGTGGGACGGCTCCGCTCACCCTTGTGACTCTCTGACTTGCTCCTCATCATGGTCCTGGTTCGATGCTGCGTGGCGGCGGCGGCGGGCGGCGGGCTGCCGGCGCTGTCCGGATCCGACTGGTAGGAGGACAGATCCTGCATGCTGAAGCTGCGCAGCCTGTCCGACAGGACGCCCTGACCCTGAGAGCAGGAGACAGCGGCGGTTGATCCATGGAGGAAGCCTCGTTCGAGACGGCGCTCAGAAAAAAACACTCGTCTTCCTTTATGTCTCGACATGACAGCCACGGGCCTATTTCCAACGCTGCTCTTCTGTTTGACCTGATTCTCTGGATTATATGCACAGTGGTTAGCTCTCACGGGATTCAAACCCCAGCTGGGCCTTGCTGTGTGGAGTTTGCATGTTCTCCCTGAATTTGTAGCCAGTTTTAGGTGTAATAATTGACTAATAAACTGAATTTTAGCAACTATTTAAAAAGCTTTCACTAAATCTTCCCCTTCCACAGCTAGAATAAAGGGTTTTCTGAGCAAACAAGGCAGAAAAACATGTTTGTCCTTTTATTTTGAAGAGGCCAGATTACTGCAGCAGTGTTTTTGTCGGGTCTTGATAAAGCCCCCGTCCCGATCGCTGTATCCCCAGCACAAAGCCAGAAGCCCCGAGTCGGCGTTTACCTTTGTTGCAGCCATGACTGCAGCTGTGGCCGCAACGTTCAGGCCTTTTCTCCCATAATGCACCAGCGTGTCGTAGCTTTTGTCCTTGGCCTGGCAGATGTACTCGTCGATGTCCTGAAAGCAGAGGCAGAACGGAGCGCCTCACTCTTCCAGCGGCAATCTGTTTCCTGAGTCCGAGGAAAGAGGAGAGCGCGGCGGCGTTTCCTCTCCTCCGTCCGGCTCGCACATCGCAGCTCGTCCCCACAAAGCCGCTTTTGTTCCAGAATACACTCAGAAAATGGAAATTCAATCAGCGGCAGGCGCGCGGTTAAAGAGGGAACGTGTGGTCTGACCTCCAGGACGGCAGGAAACAAAGGCTCGGGGTTTCACCTTTTCCTTGGAGGACAGCGTGGGGTGGACGAACTTCCTGTAGAGCACGCTGGAGCCCTTGGTGTACGGCGACAGAAGCCACACCACGAAGGCGATCTTCAGCTCGTAGTAGAAGGGGATCCTGGGAGGAGAGCGGCGGCACGTGGAGAACATATGTCGTGTCCGTGCGCGAATAATGCGTTGCGTCACCGGAGGTCTCTTACCAACACAGGAACATGTCTGTGAACACTTCCACCGTGGTGAACAGGGCGAATATTATCCAGTACATCATCCACTTCACCTGAAACGTCCCCGACACACAGATCAGCGGCCACACAGCGCAAAGCCCGATCACTGTCATTTACTCACTCTGCAGCATCCGATCGTTTTAAAATCAGAAGCGACTCATGTTTATGGCCTCAATCTAAATGAATACAGAGAATCTTCTGATTTGTCTTCATTTATTAAAACAAATTTATGCTTTTACCACAGAAAATCCTGTTTTATAGCTCAGTTTTTTCACTTCACTAATTGCTGAAGTGTGATTTTTAAATACTTTGCAGTTTGTCTGCTGTAAACGAAGCAATAACACTAAACGCGTGTGTGTGTGTGATGGAGTCGACGGTTTGTCTGATCACTGCTTCATGAGGAACTATACACACACTGTTCTCACATTATCTCTCACATGTTTTCATTTCACAGCTTTATGAACCGTTTACATTAGAATTTGAACAGAAAATTCTCATTTTGTGTTTTCCCTTAATTTTAGTGTCATTTATGCATGAGGAATGTGTTTTACACTCTCACACAGGGTGAACTGTTGATATGAAATCATTCACCAGTTTTCTAGTGTTGAAAGGTGGAGGAGCCTGACACGACTCCACATCCAGCCATCATCACCGTCATACTCACATATTCCTTCACATCTTTCGATTTCACAGCTTTGTAAGACGAGTATGCGGGATACAGAGTGCCGAACACGAGTCTGAAAGACAGAAGACGAGTCCGTCAGACTCACTTTGCAGACGCTTCAACCGTCCACGCTTTTCAGACAGAAGACGCCACGCCAAGTGCATCAAATAAAGACTTCCTGGTCCATCGGGTGTGTGTGTGTGTGTGTGTGTGTGTGTGTGTGTGTGTGTGTGTCCACAATGTCAAATCTGAGCCCGTCTCAATGAACAGGAACGTCTCAGGACCTGGAATTCAGGTGGAAACCCTTCACTGCTGGAGCTGAAGTGACGCGGTGCTGAAGCGGTTGACCTTCCTGTTGAATATTTTACCCAGTGTCCTGAAGAAGCAGGTGCTGAAGATAAGAACGTGACCAATGTTCAACCTGACAGACACGACGCTGGCTGTGGGAAAATCCACAAGTCATGTTATCTTTATCTTTCAGAAAGAGAAAGAATAACTCCACCAAGAACAGAAATCACTGAACAAATGGAACGTTGATTTCAGCTTTAATCTATATATTCAACCAATCGATGGAACTGAAATCCTTGAAAATTGGAAAATTAATCCTTAGTATTGACTATTTTATTACCATATATTACTTAAAAGAGATTAAAACAAAATAAACAATCACCTTCCATCTGGGTTTGATGAAAACATTCTGTCTCTGATAGAATTCTGTTATTACTTTCTGGATGCATGAAGCGTGTTTCTGAAACCGGAGACATACTGTCAATCTAACTGTTTTCCTGTGCAGCTGATGCTGTTATTTTTGGGGCTGCAGACAGAAACACGGCCACTGGTCTGACTGTCTCTCCTCTCTCCCTGGCCGACCGGACGGACTCCTCGGTGGCTTTCTGAGAACATTCCAGATGATCCTGACGGCAGCGTGAGGAGTGAGCTGTGTGTGTGTGTGTCTATTTGTACGGACACACCTGTGCTGCTGCCTGTCTGGACCTACAAACCAGCAACAGCTGTGAGCCGGCCGATCAGGTTACTGACCCACATCGTGCTGCAGGCCTGCTGCTAAGTGTGACTCAAACAGAGATTAGAGACACAAGGACACTTGAAAGATCAGCTTGGGGGCCATGGAACCCCCCCACCATGGATCCAGAACGACCCACACAGAGGCGGGGCTGATGGGTGTAACCAGATCCATTCATCTAAATTTATTTGGCTCACTATTTTGAGGTTTGGCCCTGCTGCTGCTGCCGGGTCTCCTCAATAGCGCTGCTGATTCACACTTTGTGCAGGTAAAAATAGAAAAGCTGCACTGTCACAATAAGAGCTCCAGTCTCGCGGTGATCTGAGACGAGGGGACGAACGCAGATTTTTTTAATAACATTAAGCACTTTCTCCATTGTAAGATGAGCAGGGCTGAGCCGTGGCTTTTGTCTGTCTCCGGTGTGGGACAACAGGGACACGAGACGCGTCCGCCTCGAGGATCTGATTCATCTCCGCATCTCTTTCTGTGTCGGGAATCGATTATTCAGCCAATCGCGTCATCTCTCTTTGTATGATATAAGAAATGCTCTTTGTAAACACAAAGAGTGTCAGCTTGCTCACACACACTGACACACACACACACACACGCACACTGACACACAGGCCCAGCTCAGCAGTCCCGCTAGAATGAAAGTGCAATCCGGCAGAATACGAGCGGCTCCCAGTCAAATATTAATCGACAGACACCTGCTCTTTGTCCGCATTTTATGTCTGAATGTGTCTGGAATCTGACAGAAACCTGCGGGCGCGTGCAGGAAGCGGGGGTACGCGCGCTGCCTCCACGGCGCATCAAATAATCTGCCCGCAGCAACCTGGAGCGTCGATCCGGGAACAGCGGGGTGTGTGTGTGTCCGTGTGTGTGTGCGCGATTCAAGAAAAGGGAATTTAAAATGACTTACACCACAAGTCTGGAGATGATCCAGGAGACCATTGCGCTGGAGAGGCGGCAGGACGCGCTGTGTGCGGGGAGGAGTTTCCTCCAGATGACAGGCGCTGCGTCCCGGCCGTGCGTCCTCCTGGCGCTGCGTCCGGACGCACACACACACACATTCACACACACACACAAGGCAACGTGAGGAGCGACAAACAGCCTGTCCGTGTCCATAGATGGCAGTGTTGCGCTGCAGACCACACACCGGCAGGGAGGCCGTCTCCTCTCACCTCCATCAGCAGATCAATAATCCACCAGACCGAGGAGGAAACAGGAAACACACCCAGCCTCTGAAACACACTCTGCTTCACTGACCTGAGTTCATCACGACAATCCCTCATCATCAGTTTTCACTACTGCTTGAATTCTTTTTGTTTTGTTTTTTTTGTAAATGAAGTTGAGAACATGGTTCCCTTTTCAAGTGTTTCTTTAAAAAATGCTACAAATTAAAAGGGATTTCTTTGGTTTTTGTTTAACGAGGTTGTTGAAATATGTAGAACAGAAGAAGCACTATCTGCCATTTCTGTTTTCCTGGTCTGTTATATAAACATTAATCATCAGCAGCAGGTGGAATATTGAAGCATGTAGAAATAATACTCCGAAAAGAGTTTTATTAAAGCCTGAATGGATGGATGCCGGGACACATGTTGGCCCACGGGCCGTAGTTTGGATACCTCTCAGTTATCTGCACAGATACCTTATTAAAGACACCACATTCTCTGTTTTTATTCTTAGGTAAATCACCATGCTATGTGTTTTTTGTAAGAACATCAAAAAGTTTTGTAATTTTTGGGGATTTATTTTCCCTATTTTATCTTTCAATCATCTATTTATGTGGTTGGTTCACAGAGATGCAAACCTTAAAAGGTTTAGTGACAGATATGACTTGATGGAACTGTGTATACACACGCAGCAGGATTTTTTACTTTATCTTTTTGACCTCTCACTCGGAGGTGAGAGATCTGACCTCAAAAACTCAGAACTGCGTCTGAAATCTGGACCAACCTGAGAGCAGCTGCTTCATTACTGCCACAGGAAAAGGCTTTGAGGAGCACAAAGTGGAGCCAGACAAAAGAGGAGAGCTTCAGTTACAGCACAACAAAAGCTGCAGTGGGGCGAGAAGTCCGACACTTTAGTCCAGTTTACATCCAGGGGGAATACTGCCCAAACAAGAAAGACCCGAAACACACAACTAATGAACCACAACTCCAGCCTCACTGCGACTCAATTACCTGTCTTTGTTAATAAAAAGTCAAACTAGAATCGCTGTGAGTTCTTTGAGGAGGGGGAGCAGAAACAAACATTAAGTTTGTTTTAATTTGCCTTTCATATAATAAACTACTAACACACAACCGTGACCAAACATCAACCAGCTTCTTTATTTCTTCTGCATCATCCAGTTGAGAAGTAACTGAAAAACACACATTGAACTAGCAGAATGTTAATGACAAACAGAGATTTGGGACATATTTGTGTGTGTGTGTGTGTGTGTGTGTGTAACATGTAAAACCACATTTATATATATATACTACATACATTTGTACTGACAAGAAAATCTAGTGTTAGAAGTGAGATCTGCAGCCCGCCACCTGTAGAGTTTCAGACTTCGGAGGCTAATTCCTGGTGAGCCGAACAGCTTCGCTAACAGAGATGTATCCTAGAAGATTAAAACTCATCCAATGTGATTCCACGAGTCCCTCCATTCCTCGTTTGGATCGTAAACACTCAAATCCTTCCACAGCCAGTCCTCAGCTTTGGACAGAAGAATACGACGGAGCACTGTAGGCACAGCAGGCTTTTCATACTTACATTATGTACACCTTCTTAACCCTTCTGTTTGACTTTGGATATTAACGACTGACCAAGGGTCGCCCCAGATGATAAGACAAAAAAACAAAACACCCCTGTCCTCCGGCTGAGCAGACCAGAGTTTCTATTAAAAACCAAAACAAAAAAATAAACCTTGACTGTCATAGCACAAAGTTAACCCCACACGATTATGTGAAATCAAAGTTATAATATGAAGCGGAGCGGACGCCGGCGCGGGGAATCCTGCGGCAGAACTGTCTGTGTTGCTGACGGAGTGTGCGGCCTGACTGAAGCAGGCAGAACGGCGGCGGTTCCGTTTAGCTCCTCAGAGCCTCCAGTCTCGTCTGCATCTCCTCGATGTCTTCCTCCGACTCCTCATCCGACGCCGCCGTGGCCCCGATGTCGTCCACATTGGGCAGCGCGTCTGTGACTTTGCTTGGCGCTTTGCCGAGGGCCCCTGGCAGAGGAACAGACGCAGAAAACACGACAGGATCCATCAGGGCCGCTTCAGATCAGGCCAACATGCAGTGACATATTGAAAAAAAGGGCACTTAAAAAGTAATTATTTCTATTAGTGATCAGTTAGTTTCAGGTTGGAAACACAGAGTTGTATCTCATTTATTCCTCTCTTGATTGATAATCAGCTTGATGCCGCATATGAACGGCTGAATGTAGCGTTTGTGGATCATTCCTTCTGTGCTCCTGAGTATGCAGGAGTCAAAACCACAACAAACCAGCAGAAGAACTGGGTGACATTTGAGACAGACTAATAGAAACTGTGAGAGAGTAAAAAACTGCTGGGAGGCCAGATGGAAGACAGTCATGTAACAGTGTGGAGCAGATGAAAACAGGCTGGAAGACTGTTCACCAAGGCTAAAGATCTCCTCACCTGCTGTGATCTCAAAGAGGATCTTGTCAACCTCCTCCTCTGCTTCTTCCTCCATGTCCTCCCCATCCTCCATGCTCTCGAATGTGTCCTCCAGCATTTCTTCAATAATACCAGCCTGAACGATGAGCGGAGCGCACGTGGCAGAAGGTATTAGGAATCACAGTTAATTGTAATGAGTCAGCTGCAGTGATCTGACCTATCTCACCTTTGTCATCTCCTTGGACAGCTCCCTCATGGTGGCCTGGATCTCTGGGATTTTAACCAGATTCTGCATGGCCTTCATGACCTCTGTGCTCTTCTGCAACGAGCCGGCTACACGCAGCATAGCTGCAGGAGAAAGAAAGGCATCTCCTCACTGACACAGCACAGCAGGATATTATAACCAAGAGCAGTTTTTTTTTTTTTTTAAAACCCTCTCACTCACCACCCTGGTTCTTCATGCCGAGAATCACAGAGTTCATCTGGGCTTTGGAGGAGTAAAGCTTCGTGACTGCCCGTCTTGACTGAATCAGCTCCTTTGCGAGGACCAGGCACACGTCTTTCTGGCCCTTTTTGGCAGCATCTTTGATGGATCTTTTGACTTTTTCTTCTTCTCTCTGAATATCTAAAATAGAAGAGCTATGTTACTACAAAACAGTTCAACTAAATCATTACAATATTTAGAGCTCAGTCATATTTCTTCTTATTATTAAACTCAAGACAAAGTAAGCTTCTTTGTTAATTCTGTTGTACATGAAAGAAACCAAGTGGAATTGAAATTCACCAAGAATAAGAAAAAAAGAGATCTCACTGAGGCCAGACACGCCCAGTTTGAACTAAAGAGCATGAGACATTTCTTCACTATGCTGTCATAGGTTAATGATGGCGTTAACCTTCTAACACACCTAAAACAAACTGACAGGTCATGGGCGACTTCTTAGAAATGACTCAAACACTATAATACATAACATACAGTTATGATTCAATATTGATGGATTTTCCAGACAGACGTTTGGTTTTAATTCCTCATAACTGTCACAGACTTACAGAACAACGGTTGCTTTGTAGTGAATGGACCTTACCTCGAATCTGTCTGTCAATCACTCTCATCTCCGTCCTAACTTTCTTGGACCACTCACTGATCTACAATGACACAGATACAATATCATCACATAAACTGTACTTTTCTGGTACATGTATATAATATGAGTCTGAGAATGAGAATAACTAACAGCTAATCACAACACGAAAGGAACAATCTGTTTGTTTACAGCCTGATGTTAGCATTGATGCTAACTAGCGCTCCACTACAAGAAAACAAAGAGTGACAGATCTGTGAAAGAGCATCAAAAACAAATCAGGATCGTCAAACGCTGTGGGAAGAAAAGCATTTTATTGCACATAGTCTTTTCCTGTCATCCTTTCTGTCACTAGGAAGTGTAAACAGTTATCCGAGTGAAAATGGAAGCTAATGTTAGCATAGTTAGCTAAAGGCACTACCGTGGTTTATACTGTTAAAAACGGTAAAGGACAGCCCGTGTCATCACTACTCAAAGCTCACCAGCTCTTTTGGTGGTCTATCCGATGTTCTTCCGAACAGCCCCATCGTGATTCCTGCGATAAAAGGTGAGTCGAGCTGCGGGACTGAGACTAGCTGCTAGCCGAGCTGCTCTGCTAACACTTCCTGCTTTGGGTCAGGCCCCGCGGGCTGCGTTCCAACAAGAGGTGACGCTGAGTCCTGATGGTTCTCAGATAATTGACAGACGAGCGAAATCCAACGAGACAGAAGATGAAACCGCGTAAATATGTTACTAATTTTTGAAACAAAACTTGAAATAACTAGAAAATACAGAACCCCAGACCTGACATCTGAAATCACATTTTATATTGTAGCCACAAAATATTAATTTGAGGCCACAAAATATTGTAGCGGCTGCTGCAGCGGACTTATATAGTGGGCCTCCCTGAGAGGCGGATTCCCCTGGAACTTTTGTGGAAGGACTCTGGAGTAGGGGGGTTTCCGGGGCGAAAGTTTGTTCCTGTTGTTCTGTTTTGGGCGCGAGAGATGCGTATGTTCTGAAACGCCTTGAACTGGACCGATTGTGCCAATAAACGAGCCACAAACTGGATACACGTCTGAGCCTCCTTTTCCTGGACTGCTACAATATTAACTTGACTTAACAAAATAATAATTTCAGGCCAAAAAACAATTACCAGTATTTCACAAAATATTGATTTGAGGCCATGAAATTCGGCCATGCTACAAAATAACAATTTCAGGACGCAACAAATTCCTTTTAGGCCATGAAAAATTAATTTGAGGTGCTGAAATATGGACCTGAAGCCACGAAATTGTAATTTATTGATAGTGAGTGTCTCATAAGGATAACTTAGATTTCATTAAAACCCTGTAGGGCTGGGATTTAGTTTGTTCTTAATGGGGCCATTAACTACTAACTGCTACTAAAAGAGAGAGAGAGATGGTGAATTAGATTCATCATTATGTCAAGTACTTTTCTTTGTCTTTGTGCCCAGTAACAGTGAGGATGGTTTTATAGTAACAATCTGTATTTTTCTAATGTTGCCATGAAGGACTTGTTAACACAAAGTTATTGATAAAACTACATATCAAATGTGTGTATAAATGTCATGCTTAAAAAAACCCCAAAGGTTGAGCTGTGTTTTTGTCTTTAAATCCAAGAGGTCTGTGAAATAACGATCACTTAACATACCTGAACAATCTGTGTAAGAGCAGACACTGGCAAGATGTCAGTAAAATCAGGCTTGGAGGTCTTGAAGAATACGTCAGCTTAACATACTGAGCTGCACGATATAGTGCATGATGACAACTACTGTTTCACCGTTATGCATGTTTAGAAAATGGATGGAACCTAAAATATACGGCAATTTGGCATATTTTGAAACGAGAAAACAAGCATATTTTTTTCTTATACGTTATTGTTATTGTGCAAGTCACAAATGTGTGTCGCCAGCGGTGTCGCCCATTTAAGCTCAAATTTTTCCCAGAATTAAGGACAACTGGGAACCTTTTTGCAAAGTCAATTAGTTTTTTAAAAAAAATTGTGGAAAAATACCTGAAAAATAGTGTTTTTTGATTGGTCACAATTATAACTGTTGGGATAATATGTTGCAATGTCAATCTAAGCTGCCATAAAGTGCTTTCTTGGTAAAATAAGGGCGAGATTACTCTCCATTTTGACATCAATCAGTGAAATTTGAATTTCCAAATTGAGCACTGATATGAAGTAAAGTTAAATCAGTCAGTCACACAAAAATCTGTTGACACTGATTTGATAAAAAAGAAAACTTTCACACAACATTTATTAAAACCATTAAATGTTATAAAGGTTACAAATGGGAACGATTCCTTCATGTATTTGGCTGACCACAACAAGAAAGGACCTGGGCCGTGCTTCCTGTTTCAACACACCTGAATCTCATGAAGGTTCATCACCAAGTCCAGCAGAAAGTCTGATAACGAGCTTCTCATTGCAGTCAGCTGTGTTTAGAGGTTTAGGCTGATCCACCTGCATGGAGTGGAGCAACACTGAATTGACTGAGAAACTCAGTTTGTCTGTCCTGCTCTTTTCTCTCTGTCTGTCCCCTCACCCCAACAGCAGAAAGCCGCCACCTCTGAGTCTGGTTCTGCAGGTTTAAGGGAGTTATTCCTTTCAACTTGCTCATGTGGATCTGTTGGCGTTTCTCTGTAAAAGTGTCTAGAAATGACTGGTGTAATTGGTGCTAAATGATATAAAGCTGAATTGAAAACAGAAGCTGCGCTGAAATGACGCATTTTCATTGTTTGCTTGTAAATTTAATTTGTTTTACCCGATGGAATCATGATCATGTTGGCATGTAACTCTGAATGAAACAAAACCAAAGATGTGAATACGTTTCATTAACTGGATTTGCAAGACAACCAGCTTCAGCGTGCAATCTCAGTGGAAGAAACCGAGCAGCAGGAGGAGGCAGGGTTGGAGACCAAGAGACAGAGGAGGTGGAGAGGCAGGGAGACAGCTTCTCGTGGGACACAGAGGTGGGAGATGTGGGCAGAGACTGGTCCACATACACAGCCAGGACCAGCCTTTGATGGAAATCCAGCAGGATTCAGCAGAACTGAATGTCTGGTTCCAGGGCGTGGAAACCCAGCTCCGCAATCTGGAGCGCCATCTCTCCTCCAGCCTTGTTAGACTGTTGGATGCGCCTAGAATAGACCAAATTAGGGACAGTGAGCATTCAGGAATTTGTCACTGTGCCAAGCTGAAGCCGTCGACACCTCCCCTGCTGCGTGGCCACACCCACCGTGGCACAGTGCGTCCAGAGTGCGTCTACCAAATGACCAATTTGGCTTTGCACGGTGGTGCGCCAGTCCAAATTACCACGACACCGGCTGCTCCACGCTCTGCCTCCCTGCTCTGCGCCCTGAAACAGTCAGTGGTCAGGTGGTCCGGCCATGGCCTCCTGTTGATGCTCTTCCCTGCATCAGAACCGTTCCAGTTCTCCTCCAGTGTGCAACGCTTCAACCAGACTGTGTCCACATTCCATCTCTTTCTCAGTCCGTACCACAACAAGCGTGGTTTGCTCTGGAGGTCCATTTAACTTCACCAACACTTCTCCATTCCTTGACCATGTTGCTTGAATTTTTTTATTGTTTTCTTAATATACTGGAATTTCTTGCTGAGCCCTTCCAGATATCCAGCAAAAGTTGATCTGATGGAGATTATAAACCCTTGTCAACGCCATCACCCAGTCAAGATCAGATTCTCAGTGAAGGTTTAAAGTGTCATAGTTCTGTGTTGTTACTGGAACGCTGACTCAGCGTTGTAACAGTGATAAATTGCAGGACTTTACATCTAAAATATACTGTTTTTGCCTGTATCCCTGACATGTGATGACTTGTGTAACAAAGACTAACATTTCTTCAGGATCCTCATTTTTGATCGCAGTCCAGTTTAATGTTTGTGTACGTCCAGTTCACGTATGGAGAAGGCAGCGGGGGAGGATGGGGGATCTGATGTGGTGGTACCAGAGTCCATGAAGCAAACAGTGGAGGTGTTGGGGGGGGGCAGGTTGTCAGGGTCGGCTGAGGAGGTTTCGAAGAGGGCGTAGTGTGATGACAGTCATTGACAAAGGGCTTTGTCATCTTGTCCTTTCGGGGCTTGAGGTCTGTAGTTGGTGATTTGCCTCAGCCCCCACCACACAGAAGCAGGGTCGTTAGCAGTAAACTGCTGCTGCTGCAAACTGCTGTGGCAGGCCAAGGGAGCAGCAGAGCGAGGGATGCAAGTTCTTCAGGCAGCTGACCTCCCCAACATCCAGGCTGTTGTATCCTTTGTTCTCAGCATCCCCACTTCCACTGGATATGTTGAAAGGATTTTCTCTTTCATGAAGAATAAGAGGACTGATGTGCGCAACAAATGTGCTACTGAATTAATCAGAAGCGAGCTCGTTGTCAGCCTAAATTATGACATGACCTGTTCAAAGTTTTACTCTGCAGCACTGAAAGACAAGCAACTCCTGACTGCAGCAAGGTCTCAAAAAAGGTGCCATTGGAAAACATAGGCTGTCTCCACTCTCCACATGAAGTGGCATAGTGCTTTTCAGTTTCCCTTTTTTCTTTTGTTGCCTACTACTATGATAACCTACTGTTGTGGACTTTGAGACAGTATTCAATGTTTACATTTCCAGACTTTCATTTTGCACTTTTTACTAAACTAAAGGTGTAAACCAGCACTGTTATATTATTTTGCGTTTAATTATTTTCTGTTAATTTATACAAGGTTAAAGGTGCTGTAGGCAGGATTTTGCTAGTCAATGCTAATTTTTCTGTGTTTTCTTTGGATTAAATGTTAGAGTATCCATTGATAATCCTTTAGGAGTGTAGCATAATTGCACTACGCGAGGGCGCAGCGTTTCCATCTGTCTCTGTTCTGAGCTGAAAAGGAATCTCAACCGCTCAAGGTATCTTTGACCAATCAGAAGAGCCCCTGAGGCTCTATCCTGATTGGTCGAGGGGGCGCCGCTTTAAAGCTTTGTTTCTCGTGAACACACACGAGGAAGTCCAGACCCGCATATTTACCTGCTTCATTGCTTCACCAAAGTGTTTGGGGGTTGTTGGATTTTGTATTTGATGAGTTTGATGAGGGGGAACAAAAATACCATCCACTTCCATTGTGTCCATCCCGAAAACCTTCCCCGACTCGCCTCTGAATAAACAACAGCTCGCCCTCACAAAAAAAGTAAGTATGCTGTTCGAAATGACTAAGGAATTGCGCAAAATGGGCCAATTTGCCAAAATGTTGAAGTATCCCTTTAAACGTCTGCCTGAAGTCATTATTTAATGCAGAGAATTGTATTTGTGCTCAAACCTCTCGGAGCAACGCCCTCCGTTAAAGAAAAAAAAAAAAAACTCCTTCAGTCTGTGGTGCTCCGTGATATTATTCACATGAACAATAAGAGATGCTTCATTTTAAAATGTAGCTCTTAGTCGTAATTTGGAACATGAATCAATATTTGGATCATGAATTAATGAGCTATGTTGTCGTTTGAACTGACTTGCCTTAAGGTGGAAGTAACGAGCAACATGGAGCCCACTGTTAGGGATACACATTTATTTTATCAGAAATAAACAACAGCTAAGAACAGATGATCACAGAACCGCGTCTTGGTTTCCATGGAGATCAAGACATGCATGTTGGAGAAGCTCTAACTGCCTTCTCTGGTGGCAGATCGTGTTGGAGCTGCTCTAAAAAAAAAATCCCCCAAAAAACAGGTATGTTAGAAATACATCAGGAGGTAAATATTAGCTCCAAATCAGCCCTAGTCACTACACAATGTGAGAGGTGTGCGTGCATATTTAAATTAACAGCAAGAATAAGATAAAAAACACTGCATGAAACCCACAAACGTGACTAAAAAAAGAGTTAAGAATTTATATTAAAGATATTTTTTTTCAGAAGAGTAAAGTACTTCCCAGAAGAAGATACATGGTCATTTTTAAATAAATAGACAATAAATAAATTAACTTAAAACTAAAAAATGGAAAAAAAAGACAAAAGACAAACAAGGAAAACGAAGCAAAATGCACAGTCCATTAATTAAAAAAAACAACAACACATAAGCTCGGACACCTGAAGGTTTGCTTCAAGCACAAGACGAAAAAACAAAAGAATGACATGTCTAAAATGAAACACACAAAAGAAAAACTACATTAAATCACATTAAAACTATTGAAAAACACAAAAGAAATTTTATAAGTGTCTTTCCAGTTAGGCCTGATTTATACAACATACACTGTAAAAACACAACTAAACAAGTGGCAATGCCAGGGAACCTCAAACATTGAACACTATGCTCAAAAGTAAGTCACACCAGGACCGAAAAACATGGAAAAAAATGTACTAGAAAAAGAGATAACAGAACTGACAGTGATGCCATGACATCAATCCTACACTTGAAAAAAAACTGTTAAACTTGCAATTTCATAGGAAAATTAATCAATCAATCAATCAATTTATTTTGTATAGCCCAGTATCACAACAACAGTTGCCTCAGAGGGCTTCAAGATGTTACATTGGTCGGTAAAGTAAAAACAGTGAATAAGCATAATGGTAATATGTCAATATTTACAGTAACGAGACAGAACGAAGCAACCACCGCCTTCGACCCTCACATCCGGCAAGAAAAAACTCCAAAACCCAGTGGGAAAAGAAGAAATCTTGGGGAGAACCACAGTATGGAGGGATCCCTCTCCCAGGGACGGACAGCTTTGGCAACAGCTAGCATGAGACAATAACAAGTAAAGCCTAGGACAATGTTGAGTACAGTCCGTTGGACGGTCCAGCACAAGAACCACGGATCCCAGCAGTAGAACCGAAGCCAGTCCACGGGCAGGACCGACAGGAGTGTCCTCCCGGTCCGGCCAGAGCTTGTTCGTAGGCCCTCGTAATAGTGGAGTCAGCAACTGAAACTGGAGAAGACTCCCCCTCGAAGGGGGGACAGCAGGTGAAAAGCAATGAACGGACTAAAGGGAATAACATTCAGACATGAGAGGATAGGGCTCAGTGCACCGTACTTTCCACAGCATTCTAGCTCCTTGGGCAGCTTTGTGGATACTTAACTGTTTAAACTAGTATTTAGTTAGTATAGTTTAGTTTAGTTTAATTCAGTTTGGTTTAGTTTAATTTTGTTTATTGTAATTTGGTTTAGTTTGCAAATTAAGCAAAATGAAAAGTCCAATAATTGAAGCAAAAAAAAAACAAAACAAAACCCAATAAGCTCAGACACCTCAAAGTTTGCATGTAGCATTGTGGCAAAGGTTTAAACTGTTGTTAAAATGCGCCAAAGTCAGAGGTGCTAGCTGTGGAAAACAAGGGACAAGAAGAAACAAACAAAATAACCTAAAACAAACGAAAAACATTGTGACAGGTATTCAACTGTCCACGAACGGGACAGAGGATTTTCTGTCTGGGTTTACTCCCATATCTAGATAGCTGAACCTCAAGCCTTTGACGAATCTTTTTTTAAGCTTTCGTCAGGACGACCAGACGCCCACTTCCCCAGCCCAGTGGATTCACTGTCTGGAGAGTATCAGTTTAGTCGCCGGTAACTCGACCCTGAAGCAGGTAGTACTGGATTACAGGTTAACCAGTAGCAGATTTAACAACCTGACCTGACTAACCTAAAACACACAAAAAACATGGTGACAGGTACTCACCTGTCCACGAACGGGACAGAGGATTTTCTGTCTGGGTTTACTCCCATATCTAGATGGCTGTCAACGGCTCCCCTGAACCTCAAGCCTTTGACGAATCTTTTTTTTAAGCTTTCGTCAGGACGACCAGACGCCCACTTCCCCAGCCCAGTGGATTAATTGTCTGGAGAGTACCAGTTTAGTCGCCAGTAACTCGACCCTGAAGCAGGTAGTACTGGATTACAGGTTAACCAGTAGCAGATTTAACAACCTGACCTGACTAACCTAAAACACACAAAAAACATGGTGACAGGTACTCACCTGTCCACGAACGGGACAGAGGATTTTCTGTCTGGGTTTACTCCCATATCTAGATGGCTGTCAACGGCTCCCCTGAACCTCAAGCCTTTGACGAATCTTTTTTTTAAGCTTTCGTCAGGACGACCAGACGCCCACTTCCCCAGCCCAGTGGATTAATTGTCTGGAGAGTACCAGTTTAGTCGCCAGTAACTCGACCCTGAAGCAGGTAGTACTGGATTACAGGTTAACCAGTAGCAGATTTAACAACCTGACCTGACTAACCTAAAACACACAAAAAACATGGTGACAGGTACTCACCTGTCCACGAACGGGACAGAGGATTTTCTGTCTGGGTTTACTCCCATATCTAGATGGCTGTCAACGGCTCCCCTGAACCTCAAGCCTTTGACGAATCGTTTTTTTAAGCTTTCGTCAGGACGACCAGACGCCCACTTCCCCAGCCCAGTGGATTCACTGTCTGGAGAGTACCAGTTTAGTCGCCGGTAACTCGACCCTGAAGCAGGTAGTACTGGATTACAGGTTAACCAGTAGCAGATTTAACAACCTGACCTGACTAACCTAAAACACACAAAAAACATGGTGACAGGTACTCAATTGTCCACGAACGGGACAGAGGATTTTCTGTCTGGGTTTACTCCCATATCTAGATGGCTGTCAACGGCTCCCCTGAACCTCAAGCCTTTGACGAATCTTTTTCTTAAGCTTTCGTCAGGACGACCAGACGCCCACTTCCCCAGCCCAGTGGATTCACTGTCTGGAGAGTACCAGTTTAGTCGCCGGTAACTCGACCCTGAAGCAGGTAGTACTGGATTACAGGTTAACCAGTAGCAGATTTAACAACCTGACCTGACTAACCTAAAACACACAAAAAACATGGTGACAGGTACTCAACTGTCCACGAACGGGACAGAGGATTTTCTGTCTGGGTTTACTCCCATATCTAGATGGCTGTCAACGGCTCCCCTGAACCTCAAGCCTTTGACGAATCTTTTTTTTAAGCTTTCGTCAGGACGACCAGACGCCCACTTCCCCAGCCCAGTGGATTCATTGTCTGGAGAGTACCAGTTTAGTCGCCGGTAACTCGACCCTGAAGCAGGTAGTACTGGATTACAGGTTAACCAGTAGCAGATTTAACAACCTGACCTGACTAACCTAAAACACACAAAAAACATGGTGACAGGTACTCACCTGTCCACGAACGGGACAGAGGATTTTCTGTCTGGGTTTACTCCCATATCTAGATGGCTGTCAACGGCTCCCCTGAACCTCAAGCCTTTGACGAATCTTTTTTTTAAGCTTTCGTCAGGACGACCAGACGCCCACTTCCCCAGCCCAGTGGATTCACTGTCTGGAGAGTACCAGTTTAGTCGCCGGTAACTCGACCCTGAAGCAGGTAGTACTGGATTACAGGTTAACCAGTAGCAGATTTAACAACCTGACCTGACTAACCTAAAACACACAAAAAACATGGTGACAGGTACTCAATTGTCCACGAACGGGACAGAGGATTTTCTGTCTGGGTTTACTCCCATATCTAGATGGCTGTCAACGGCTCCCCTGAACCTCAAGCCTTTGACGAATCTTTTTCTTAAGCTTTCGTCAGGACGACCAGACGCCCACTTCCCCAGCCCAGTGGATTCACTGTCTGGAGAGTACCAGTTTAGTCGCCGGTAACTCGACCCTGAAGCAGGTAGTACTGGATTACAGGTTAACCAGTAGCAGATTTAACAACCTGACCTGACTAACCTAAAACACACAAAAAACATGGTGACAGGTACTCAATTGTCCACGAACGGGACAGAGGATTTTCTGTCTGGGTTTACTCCCATATCTAGATGGCTGTCAACGGCTCCCCTGAACCTCAAGCCTTTGACGAATCTTTTTCTTAAGCTTTCGTCAGGACGACCAGACGCCCACTTCCCCAGCCCAGTGGATTCACTGTCTGGAGAGTACCAGTTTAGTCGCCGGTAACTCGACCCTGAAGCAGGTAGTACTGGATTACAGGTTAACCAGTAGCAGATTTAACAACCTGACATGACTAACCTAAAACACACAAAAAACATGGTGACAGGTACTCAACTGTCCACGAACGGGACAGAGGATTTTCTGTCTGGGTTTACTCCCATATCTAGATGGCTGTCAACGGCTCCCCTGAACCTCAAGCCTTTGACGAATCTTTTTCTTAAGCTTTCGTCAGGACGACCAGACGCCCACTTCCCCAGCCCAGCGGATTCACTGTCTGGAGAGTACCAGTTTAGTCGCCGGTAACTCGACCCTGAAGCAGGTAGTACTGGATTACAGGTTAACCAGTAGCAGATTTAACAACCTGACCTGACTAACCTAAAACACACAAAAAACATGGTGACAGGTACTCAATTGTCCACGAACGGGACAGAGGATTTTCTGTCTGGGTTTACTCCCATATCTAGATGGCTGTCAACGGCTCCCCTGAACCTCAAGCCTTTGACGAATCTTTTTCTTAAGCTTTCGTCAGGACGACCAGATGCCCACTTCCCCAGCCCAGTGGATTCATTGTCTGGAGAGTACCAGTTTAGTCGCCGGTAACTCGACCCTGAAGCAGGTAGTACTGGATTACAGGTTAACCAGTAGCAGATTTAACAACCTGACCTGACTAACCTAAAACACACAAAAAACATGGTGACAGGTACTCACCTGTCCACGAACGGGACAGAGGATTTTCTGTCTGGGTTTACTCCCATATCTAGATGGCTGTCAACGGCTCCCCTGAACCTCAAGCCTTTGACGAATCTTTTTCTTAAGCTTTCATCAGGACGACCAGACGCCCACTTCCCCAGCCCAGTGGATTCACTGTCTGGAGAGTACCAGTTTAGTCGCCGGTAACTCGACCCTGAAGCAGGTAGTACTGGATTACAGGTTAACCAGTAGCAGATTTAACAACCTGACCTGACTAACCTAAAACACACAAAAAACATGGTGACAGGTACTCAACTGTCCACGAACGGGACAGAGGATTTTCTGTCTGGGTTTACTCCCATATCTAGATGGCTGTCAACGGCTCCCCTGAACCTCAAGCCTTTGACGAATCTTTTTCTTAAGCTTTCGTCAGGACGACCAGACGCCCACTTCCCCAGCCCAGTGGATTCACTGTCTGGAGAGTACCAGTTTAGTCGCCGGTAACTCGACCCTGAAGCAGGTAGTACTGGATTACAGGTTAACCAGTAGCAGATTTAACAACCTGACCTGACTAACCTAAAACACACAAAAAACATGGTGACAGGTACTCAATTGTCCACGAACGGGACAGAGGATTTTCTGTCTGGGTTTACTCCCATATCTAGATGGCTGTCAACGGCTCCCCTGAACCTCAAGCCTTTGACGAATCTTTTTCTTAAGCTTTCGTCAGGACGACCAGACGCCCACTTCCCCAGCCCAGTGGATTCACTGTCTGGAGAGTACCAGTTTAGTCGCCGGTAACTCGACCCTGAAGCAGGTAGTACTGGATTACAGGTTAACCAGTAGCAGATTTAACAACCTGACCTGACTAACCTAAAACACACAAAAAACATGGTGACAGGTACTCAACTGTCCACGAACGGGACAGAGGATTTTCTGTCTGGGTTTACTCCCATATCTAGATGGCTGTCAACGGCTCCCCTGAACCTCAAGCCTTTGACAAATCTTTTTCTTAAGCTTTCGTCAGGACGACCAGACGCCCACTTCCCCAGCCCAGCGGATTCACTGTCTGGAGAGTACCAGTTTAGTCGCCGGTAACTCGACCCTGAAGCAGGTAGTACTGGATTACAGGTTAACCAGTAGCAGATTTAACAACCTGACCTGACTAACCTAAAACACACAAAAAACATGGTGACAGGTACTCAACTGTCCACGAACGGGACAGAGGATTTTCTGTCTGGGTTTACTCCCATATCTAGATGGCTGTCAACAGCACCCCTGAACCTCAAGCCTTTGACAAATCTTTTTTTTCAGCTTTCGTCAGGACGACCAGACGCCCACTTCCCCAGCCCAGTGGATCCACTGTCTGGAGAGTACCAGTTTAGTCGCTGGTAACTCGACCCTGAAGCAGGTAGTACTGGATTACAGGTTAACCAGTAGCAGATTTAACAACCTGACCTGACTAACCTAAAACACACGAAAAACATTGTGACAGGTACTCAACTGTCCACGAACAGGACAGAGGATTTTCTGTCTGGGTTTACTCCCATATCTAGATGGCTGTCAACGGCTCCCCTGAACCTCAAGCCTTTGACGAATCTTTTTTTTAAGCTTTCGTCAGGACGACCAGACGCCCACTTCCCCAGCCCAGTGGATTCACTGTCTGGAGAGTACCAGTTTAGTCGCCGGTAACTCGACCCTGAAGCAGGTAGTACTGGATTACAGGTTAACCAGTAGCAGATTTAACAACCTGACCTGACTAACCTAAAACACACAAAAAACATGGTGACAGGTACTCAACTGTCCACGAACGGGACAGAGGATTTTCTGTCTGGGTTTACTACCATATCTAGATGGCTGTCAACGGGTCTCCTGAACCTCAAGCCTTTGACGAATCTTTCTTTTAAGCTTTCGTCAGGACGACCAGTTGCCCACTTCCCCAGCCCAGTGGATTCACTGTCTGGAGAGTACCAGTTTAGTCGCCGGTAACTCGACCCTGAAGCAGGTAGTACTGGTTTACAGGTTAACCAGTAGCAGATTTAACAACCTGACCTGACTAACCTAAAACACACAAAAAACATTGTGACAGGTACTCAACTGTCCGCGAACGGGACAGAGGATTTTCTGTCTGGGTTTACTACCATATCTAGATGGCTGTCAACGGCTCCCCTGAACCTCAAGCCTTTGACGAATCTTTTTTTTCAGCTTTCGTCAGGACAACCTGACGCCCACTTCCCCAGCCCAGTGGATTCACTGTCTGGAGAGTACCAGTTTAGTCGCCGGTAACTCGACCCTGAAGCAGGTAGTACTAGATTACAGGTTAACCAGTAGCAGATTTAACAATCCGACCTGACTGCCTGAGGGGGAAAGAATGCAATGGCAAAAAACAACCATTACATTAAAACAGTTAGCAACATTTGCCACGGAACACGTATGTTAACATTCACACATGTAATGAAAACAAATGGGAATGAAGAAAAGAAAAACAAAGTGGATTGTCGTCGACATCAAACGAGATTGAAGACAATTCCACATCAAAAACACTACGTTAAAAAAAAGAAAATATTCGTATTTAAAAAAACACCCTAAAGAAAAAATTAAATAAAATGGCATTCAAACTATTGAGAAATACCAACGAAATTCTATAAGCATCTTCCAGTTTGGCCTGATTTATACAACATATACTGTAAAAACACAACCAAACAATCGGCAAGGAGAGGAACCTCAAACCTTTAACACTCGGACAGTAGACCTGCACATGCTGACCATGCTTGGGTCAACATACAGCTGTGAGGCAGCTTTCTCAACGATCAACATAATTAAAACCAAATACCGTTCCAGACCCACCAACAAGCACGTCCAAATGTGCTTGAGAATGGCCCTGACACCATTCAGGCCTCGTTTCATAGCACTGGCAGGGCAAGCTGCAGCTCAGTTCTCCCACTGAGCAGCAGGAGATTTGAGGGAGTGATGAAGACATGAAAAAAATGTAAAAATGTTCAATTGCTTAACCTTTTTCAGATGAAGGTATTGTTAAAGAAGTATAAACACTGGTTCAGGTTCTTCAGTTAGAGATGTCAACAAGGAGATGTTTGTCTGACCGCCTCAATCTGAAGTTTTCTCAAAAATAAAATAACTTACGATTTACATGACATTTAAAAAAAACTCCTGCAGCCAACTCGACTGCAAACTCTGCAGAAAACTGAGAAACTGAAGAGCACCGATCCGAGAGCAGTACAAATAACACGAGCAACTCTTGGAGCAACTCTTAAAACTCAGGGGTTGTTCTATCTTTGATTTTAGTTTATAAAAAATCATTGAAATGAGTACATTTAAAAGCTTTTGTTTATGTAAAGTGTAAAACTCAGAGAAAACTGTTTTATCCTGCACCTTAGTTCATTTGAAAAATGTTAAAATAAGTTCATTTAAAAAAGTGTGTAATTTAGAGTTCTTTGTTTACATCTTGTACTTCAGTTCATTAAAAAAACTTAAAGCTCAAAAATTGTTTTATCTTGCACTTAGTTTCATTTCAATAAGTGTAGAACTCAAAGAGTTATTTGTTTTAATTTTCAGACTATTATTTTGGACTTAAACATAGTGGCTGTGCCGCCTTTTTTTTTTTTTAGAAATAAGTCATTTTTCAAAAATGATCTGTCATTGCATTTTTTTTAAATTTTATATATCAAAAGTATTAGTATGAGTATCGGTATTGGTGAGTACTGAAGATGAAGTACTTGTATTTGGTATTGGTCAGAAAATAAGTGGTACCAAACATCCCTAGTGCAGATGTGTGTTGGTTCATGTTGTTCAAGCATTATTTTTCACATTCTGCACTTAGTCAGCTATTGATTACATGCAGACACTCATACAACTACTAGGTTACATCAGCATATATCACACTAATTCAGTTAGACATTATGATGTTCCGGACCTTTGGTTCAACAAATTATCTCTGACCGGACCTCTGTGAATTTTAGTTGCATACCTCTGAAATAGACGATCCTGACTGTCATCCCACACAAGTCGATGATACTGGAGAAAGCTTGTTGGAATCCCTCGATGAGGAGGAGGCTCACTCAACAAGTAGATCATCCATTCAGCCACATCGTAAGAAGAGGAGAACAGGGAAACACTGTTCCAAACAAAAGCACAAGAAGAATTTGGAAGCATGAAGACATTGAGGAGTTCCAGGTACCAAATTCAAGATTGATTGCTCTACAAAAGAGAGTGTGGTCTCTTGAGAGAGAAAGCAATGCCTCTCAAAAGGTTCCACGTGGCAGTCGCCCACAGTTTGAACCAGTTCAATAAGCCTACATCTAAAGTTGGTTGATCATCACCAAGCTTACCACCACCAGAGCAGACAGGCTACAGCCCAAGACCATCACGCCAAAAACCACAACCAGATGTGCGTTATGACAACTTGGGGCACCGGCCGCTCCACTGTGACAAGTGAGGACGCTGCAACCTTTGTCCAAAGGGGGTGTCAAGGTGGAAATGTAGCAAATGCAACGTTTTCCTGTGTTTGAATGCAAATCAGGAGTGTGTTGCATTATATCACCAGAAGTAAGGTGGATGAAAGTCATGAAAAAAGCATACATGCTGTGGTAACAACCACACAGACGAGGTTCGTTCAAGTGAACAGGCCTGAAATCTTAAGCTTTCATATGTTTGGGAAAGGTTGATTAGTTTCTATAATGTTTTTTTTCCCAACTTGCTTTAGTATACCATACTAATGTGACTTTCTTTCCAGAAAACAGCTGTTTTTGAACCAACAGAGGTGGGATGTGTTGACATATTGAAGCATGAAATGCATTCTGCAGTATTTTGTTGATTGGTCGCTGTTACATTGACTGTGATCAGATATGGATTGTATATGAAGATAATATGCTGTTGCATTACTGATATTGTCGAATGACATTAGAAATTCCATTTTTCCTTGTTCGAATGTATATTTGCCTTGGCTGAAATTAAAACCAGCAGTTATTGGTGGCATACTGACAGAAATAAAGTATATCCAATGTAATAGACATTTTAGACCACAGAGATCACATAAAAATCCAATTCAGATATCTAAAACCACTTTTAAACCTAAAACAAAGTCCCTTTATGGCCATTTCAGGGTGTGAAATGGGGTAGGTGCTATGTTACCCTGTGTTATGTTAGCGTAGCTTAGCCTGGTACCATGTTGCTGGGAGTTGGAGATTTCTCGCTGTTTGGTCCAGTCACAACTCTCCGGATATGATTGGAAGATGTCCGTTTTGAGGGCAGGGTTTTCTGAAGGTCGAAAAGCAGGTGAAAAAGCAGAAAAAGCTGTAAACTTCTCTGTGGTGCAGCAACACTGCCATCTTCTGTCGAAGTCGGGTCCATCTGGCGCTTGTGATGACGCAGGTAAGACGCACAAGCGCCTGGGACAAGGCGAGCCCGTTTTGTAGGGGTGCAAAATGCTGAAATATTTCAAGAACCCCTACAATTTTTGGCAACACAGAAAAATACACATTGAAATTTTTATTAATAGTATTATTGTGACATATTTCAGTATTAGTAGCAGTACAGATCAACTGTAAATATGACTGATCTGAAGCAATTATCCCCCCCCTCCCCCCGGCCTTTGTCAAGTGGTTCACTCTCCCTTCGCTTTCATCTCCGGTTGGGATGGAAACGGAGAACCGGTTCACCGGTTCTTTTGTAGAATCGGTTCCTCATGTCTCGATTCCAAGGAATTGTTTGGATGTCTTCCGCTCATCGGTTCCGCTGTGTGCGTGGACGTACGCGCATGGACTCACAGCAGCCACGGGGCAGCTGCGGTCCGCTCTGGCGCTGCTCCAGAGCCGCGGACCGGAAACTTTAAGCACGGATCATATTTTTCCTCACTCAGGAGCCCTGCTGCCTCCATCTAAACAGAAACAAGTCGGGTGCCAGATGGAAAGTAGATACGTGTTCCTAAATCAGTGATTTCAAAATAAAATCTGTGTCGTGTTTTTGCCTTCATATTGTTTTTTTGTAATTCTTCTGGTAGAATATATGACAAACAACCCGATCTAATCATTATATGCATTAGAAGTGTAAAAGAGTGGGGTGTGCCTGTGGTCAATTTGGAAGATAGTAATCTCCTCAGCTTCCCCAGTCACACAAAAGGACACAGGTTCACTGGCTGACAAAAGGAGTACAGTGGTTCCTTTTTGAAAATAATGTATTATCTGTTAAATTCGGTTAAATTATCTTTACACAAAAAACTTAATTTACAGACGAGTGCTTCATTTCAGTCAAAGTCCCGGGCACGGTTGGGCTGGCCCACACCAACACGCCACCATATCAAAGACACCATTCAGGATCAACAGTTTATATGACAGCAGCTCCAGGACGGACAAAGACAGCCGTGGTGTGTCTGCGCTGGAAACGGGGCTCGAACAGGGCAGAACTTCCGTTAGCGGGGCAAATGCTCCGACCAGCACCGGACCATCGGGACCCATGCGCCCGATCTACAGCTGCTGCGGCATGCGCTTGACGCGCTCCCCCCAGAGCCATCGCGACACTGCTCTCACGAACCACCGCTACCAGCCAGCACCAACCCGGAAGTGCAAGAACCAGAGGCCGACGCAGACGTGGGAGGGGTTTTTATAGCACCCCCAGCCAATAGGCTGAGAACAACCACAAACACACCCATCCTGCCACAGAAGAATGAACAATGCTGTATTTATTGAAGGAAAGTTAAACAACACCAAAATTGCACAACTCAAAGCTCCATGACCAGAGGTACTGTGTTGCCAGATTGGACGGGTTTCTGCACAATGTAGCTTCTTTTGAACTCCAGGTGGGTTGATGGAATGGCATTGTGTTTGTGACGTGTTTTTTTTTTATGCAAATCTGGTTTTTATGGTTTTAACATGTATTTTCTACAGAGATGGAGGTTTGAACTGCTTTCTATTGTTGGATGGTTTTGACATTATATTTGGGGCAGATCTGGCAACCTCTGTCAGCTGACGGCAGACACACCAAGACTCTGAGAGTGACGGAGCTGCAGAGCTGGACCAGACACGCCAGGGCATCCAGTGTGAAACCGGTGTAATTTGGTTTTGAGCTTTCCAACCTGGCGTCAGGAAGAAGCTCCGGAGTTTAGCTGTATTTCACACGAAAAGATTAAACTGGGGCTACTTGCAGCTTGCAAAGTTTTCATGATATGGATATTTATTTCTTCTGTTCAGGATGACGATATTAAAGAGTTAATGGAAACACCCAGGGGCGCTGAAAAGGCGCAGGGGTGGGGAGGGGGGGATTCTAGGGGCCCGTCATTAATAGGGGCCCAGAAAGGCCCCAGTCAGGGCCCAGTGCACAGGAGGGGCGCACGCTGGCATGTTTGCATGCATTCAGACACAGTGAGCGATGCGACACGCGAGCACCGCACCACTCCGCTGCCCCTGCCCAGACGGGAGATGACGGGGCCGTCAAGATGACGGGGTCCGACACTATCTTTTCATGGGGCCCAAACTCGCTGGCGGCTCCCCTGCAAACACCACATTTGTATTGTTTCATTTCTCGCTCAATGAGAATTGATAAGAGAACTGATAAGGAATCATACCGATGAGCAGTATTGATAATGGAATTGGAATCGCTAAATTCTTCACAATTCCCATCCCTAATCTCCGGTGCATTGGTTTCAGAGAGACTGAATATGAGTCAAATTCAGCCCTAATAAAGTATTAATTTAATTTGTTATTAAGTATTGTTTTAAGTATTGGTATTAATTAACTCGTGTGTTATTAACTAAATAAAATAAGGAGAGGAAGTCCCTTTTTCTTTGCCTTTTTTGGCACAAAGGACCATTTTACATCATGTTTTCAAGTAGAAGCGTTTTAATTCTACCCCTTGTCCAATATTCAACATTATATACCATAATTGTGTCCTAATCCAATCAAAATGTTTAATCAAACATATCTGCATACCTATACAGTAAGAATTTCATCTAATATAAATGCAATGTATAAAGATGCAGTACAAACGCATACTACATATATATGTATGTATGTATATATATATATATATATATATATATATATATATATATATATATATATATATATATATATATATATGTATATATATATACATACATACATATATATGTGTAGTATGAAGCAGGAAACAACGCATTCAGTCTTTTTTTTAACCCCATCCTAAGGTTTATTATTATGAGTTACAGAAAAAAAATGTGCCAGAGAAAATATGAGACATTAACTTTACATGGCAGTAAATGTAGAAGGAAAAAAAATCCACAATGTCTCATGCTGATCAACTTGCCATTATCTCACTGAGAGGAATAATCACACAAAGTATATTGATAACAAACATGTTTCCAACCTCTAATAACAATGCAACACCATTAGAAGAGTTCACAGAACCTAAACCATTAGTCTGATATAATTATAAATATATATATTGTGAGGAAGCTGGCAGCCAGTGCTTGCTGATCAGATGTATTCTGCCACCCCATTTGTACATTTTCATTTAGTTTCTGTCTCTCACACATTTCGGTCTTTATTTAGGTTCACGTTGCATTTCTTTTAGAAATGGTTTTGTGTTAACAACTGAAGATTGGATCCTTATTTAGTTAGTTTTCAGCTGGCTTGTAAGAGGCCATCTTAACAAATGAAAACAACGCAGCAACTGACGCTGACCTTGTTGACCCGGGCGACATCCGAGCCGGTATGACTCTTCCATTTATGATTTCGTTCATACTGAGGTGTGGACATATATGTGTCAAGTGCCTTGTCCAAGAGCCCAACTAGATTAGCATACACCCTGACCGGGATTAGAACCCCCAACCACCTGTTCCAAAGTCAGTGTCCTCTGCCACTGGACTATCCAGCCAGGCAAGGTATACATGGAACGGCACAACCAGGTAGCGGGCATCGTGTACAGGAACATATGTACCGAGTATGGACTGGAGGTCACAGGGTCCAGATGGGAAACACCGCCAAAGGTGGTCCAGAACAATCGAGCCAAGATCCTGTGGGACTTCCAGATCCAGACTGACCAGCAGGTGATGGCCAATCAACCTGACATAGTGGTGGTGGATAAACAGCAGAAGACAGCTGTGGTGATAGATGTAGCAATCCAAAGTGATGGAACATCAGGAAAAAGGAGCAGGAGAAGCTGGAGAAGTACCAAGGGCTGAGGGAAGAGATAGAGAGAGTGTGGGGCGTGAAGGCAGCAGTGATACCAGTAGTGATCGGGACACTGGGAGCAGGAACCCCCAAGCTGGGGGGATGGCTCCAGCAGAGACCAGGAACAACATCTGAGAGCTCTGTTCAGAAGAGCACAATCCCAGGAACAGCTAAGATCCTGCAGAACCCTCAAGCTCCCAGGCCTCTGGTAGAGGACCCGAGCTGGAAGGAGACAGACACAATATCGCCGGGTGGCCGAGAACATAGTTATATATACAGTATATAGACATGACAGAACTCTATTATGAATAACAGAACAATTTGAATAAATCAAGAGCTTGTAAAGTTCCTCTGAATGTGACGCTTACAGCTATCATACTGCAATATCACAAAACACTGTAGTTTACATGGTGAAAATCAGATGACCGCTGAAGGTGCTGTGGCGATTTCCATCATCATAAATTCTGGCATTCTGCCAAAGACGCACAAACACTACATTTCCGGCCTCTAATAACAATGTGACACCATTAGAAGAGTTCATAGTACCAGAGTTCTGACGTTCATGTGCAATGAATACATGATGTCCGTTCTTCACCAGGACAGCGCCTGAACCATGTGATGGATGTCCACCTGCATGAACGTGTATCTCAAAATGGTAGACTCCTCTCACTGGTGCTGTGAAAAAACCTGCAACACACACATTTAGATGGTGATGTCGGGGGAGGGGGGAGGGGTATTTGAATATTTGGTGAAAATAATAAACAATTAATCGTGTGAAAAAAATACTGTTGGTAAATGTTCCACATGTAGTGTAAATAAATCAAAATATAACATGGAAAAAATGCTTTAAATAAATACATTCCCCTCACATCCATCGAACTGACCACAGAGAAGCTGATTCTGGTTTTCATTCATCGTGTAATCCTTCTGGCCTTTCTTTCTGGAAAGATGAGGACTGACACTGACGAACATGGAGCACTTTCTACTAGATCTGTTTCAAAAATAGCTCAATGAATAATAAATGTTTTCTATGTATATTGGTTACCTGTATCAGGGTTGTAGGCATTTCCAATATTTGTTACAACATATCTGAAGGTCAGAGTCGTGTGAGTGTTAAATGGTCCGGTGTGTCCTGAACCTGAAGCCACCAGGGAGGCTGAAAACGACACTTTCTTTACTGTGAGAGAGAAAAACATCCTTCTGTTAAAGTTTGTAACTCATAAACAGAGACATTGCAGTGAAGATGAGGTTGATTCGACAATCACAACCCTTCCCCCTCTCTCCTCAGAGCCTCCACATGGTTTTCTGTGATGGTTGCTCTGGATTGAATGGTCACCAGTTCTCCAGCTTGAGCTGAAAATCCACATTTATTTTGAAAAGTTCTGGAAATATCTTCATTTTAATGTTTACGATTTACAACATCATTCCACAAGCTGGTTTTGGCCAATGAGCCACAGCTATAAAGTAAGAGGAGGAAATAATTGTCAGTGTGTAATTGTACATCATTTTAAAATAAAAGTATCTGATTAATGATTTTACCTTGTTGTTGTGTTTTTATTTGCAACTACAGTTCCCTGTCCTTTGCTGCAAGTGCTGAAAAAAAACCAGAGAAAACAATCCATGTTGTGAAACGGTACATCAGGTAGTGTGATTACTTGTCTCACTGTTTTACCTTCGTTCTCTCTTTGTAGATCTCTTATTTCATAGTTCAGTCCAGCCAGTGCAGCGCTCATCTCCCTCAGCACAGCATGGATGTCAGGTGTGCAGCTTTCATGGTTGTTCAGAGTTTTTGCTGGTTCCTCTCCTTTTGATTCTCTTTGCAGCAAATGTGCCATAATTTCATTTCCAGACTCTGTACTGAGCTGAGCTGCAGAGACAGAGCAAACCAGGAGCAAAACAGAAAGAAGGGTCTCCATCTCTTCTCTCAGAAGCTGGTCTGTGTGGGTCAGACTGATGGTCCTGTATGCAGCTTTAAATAGTGTCCTGGATGTCAGGAGCTGATCAGTAACTAGCAGGGGGTTGTATTTATCACAACATCCCGTAGATAAAACTTCTACTTTGGACTTGACATGAAATTGAAAAAAGTGTGTCACAGGAAACATTTACATTCATACTTTATTGCCAAGTAAAAAAGTGCAAGTCTTTTGGTGTTGCTGTTTATTAGGTCACATATATAATCTATCTTACGATCTACTTCATGACAGCTGTAGGAGCACCTGTAGGAATTTTGTTTGTGTGGATTGTGTGAGAATGAACTTTTAAAACACAAAATAAATCAAATCAGAACTTGGTGCAGACTTGAGAGTGATCAGCAGCTCACTCCTCATGAGGTCCATGAAGCAGCTGTTCCTGCAGTCACTCCATTTGTTGGTCGTTCTATAAAACATCCTTTCCACTCATCCAGTGGATGCTGGGATGTTCAGGATGTGGCTGATGTTAGACAGCATGTTAGTCAGGTCAGCTTCTGGAAAGACAGCCACCCACCTGGCAGCCACACCTTTACACTTCATTCAGCTTCAGCATCTTCTCCGAGCCTCTTCAGAATGAGTTTTGCTGTGGAGCATTCATCATAAAGTTCATCCACGTTGGCTTTATGGATGAGGCTGAGCTTGGTGGTCATCCTCTCAATGTCAAAGAGTCAATCAAATAACTACTGGAGACAAGCCAACAGTGACTTTATCTCCTGAGTATCATGAACCTGGACTTTCTTCAGCTCTTGGTCAGTACTTCAGATCTCCCCTCCTTGATTTCTCCACTTGGTGGTTCTCTCTGCCAAAGAAAGTTTGAACCTGTGATCAAGTCTGATGTGATAAGCTGCTGTGCTTTGAGGCTTCTCGAGTCTTGGTCTGGTGGATTTCCCTCTGAAGGTACATCCCTCCACTGCATTGACTCAAAAACCTCAAACAGGTTTTGTTTGATGTTTTCACATGGAATCTTCTGACTTTTCAGGGTCAAAGGGGGGCTGGAGCCAATCCCAGCTTCATACAGGTGAGGGCGGGGTCCACCTGGACAGTGAGCCAGTCTGTCGCAGGGCCGACACATAAGACAGACAACCATTCACACAGAGGGGCAATTTAGGGTCAACAATTAACCTGACAGACATATTTTGGCCTGTGGGAGGAAGCCGGAATGCCCAGAGGGAACCCACACACACACGAGGAGAACATGCAAACTCCACACAGAAAGGCCCCGGTTAGTATTTGAACCCAGAACCTTGTTGCTGTGAGGCAAGAGTGCTCATCACAGCACCACTGCCCTTCAAATACTAATGATTGAGTGATTGAGTTTAGCGCCTAGAAACTTTTTGTGCTTGTTTTTCAGTGCTCTGTAACGTCTGCCAGATGGTGATGATGGGGTGGGAGGGGTCTCTGATGACATTTTGTTACATTATACATTACAGTTCATCAGGAGAAGACAAGTTTATCGTTCAACTTAACACTGTTGAAAAGAAAGTGAAAATACATGCAGACGTTGTCAAATAAGGTCACTTGCCCCATAAATTACTTTTCCCAAAAAGGAAAAAAAGGTTAGGACCTTGTTCTCTGTGTGTAAAATGAGACCTATTTCTGATAACATTTTGTGTGATGTGTTTTTATGAGTTTGATATGAGTCATGAGACTGTCTGTCTAAAGTGGGTTGATGCCGCAATATCATAAATAACTCTTGGTATGATGGAGTAAAGCTCAAGAACATTACAAGTTATGGCCTAAGTAACAAATTTATCATTTAGTTAAAGTCTAATTTTAATTAAATCTTGATAATGATGTTGAGAAAAACTGATCAAAACAATGTTGTGGTGTTCAGGGTATACTGATGGACATTTCTTGATGACAGGCACGTTTTGGGAGATTGTGAAGTAGTGTGAAATCATGATCTGGATCCAAGCTCTTCTAGATTAATACATCTTGCTTCCTGCTTGGTCCACATGTGCTCATGGTGGCTGGATGATGGGAAGCACAGACTTCCCTGTATCCTCCTGGGACATGCTCTCTGACAAACCCAGAGACATCCAATAAAAACTCAAGGAGGTTCTGGATCAAGTTCCTGACTGGACGTTGATGGTAGACCTTGAGAGGAACCATCCTTTTTCGTTTCTTTTCTATCTCTCTGGGATGGTTTACTGTTGTGTTGCTGTTGCATTGTGGGTTTTTGCTGTTGTGCCATTGGCCTTTCTGGACCACCGTACACCGTAAATTTGACCTTTTCTAGCTTAAGATGGAACATGACGTCTTTCAACCACCTGACATGAGAAGGAGATTTAGAATTTCTCTAATTAAAAAGGATGAGACGACGGGCTGAAAGGCAAGCAAAGGCAAAAGCCTTTGAAATATTTCCTGGATAGTTGGCACTCTCTGGTTTTACGCTAAAAATTGCAACGAGAAAGTCTGGCTCAACCTGCACGATGGAGGCTTCATTCAGTGATTTGAAAACTGAGGCCCAGAATGCATCTAGGCAGGGGCATGACCAAAACATGTGGGCTGCTGTGGCCGAGGCTATCTTGCATTTGTCACAGGTTGGGTCCAAATCTGGATAAATTTTGGCTCGTTTGGCTTTTGTAAAGTGAATGCGATGCAGAACCTTGAACTGTATGAGCCCATGTCGGGTGCAGGGAGATGAAACGTGTCTGTTTGAGAATATCAAGTTGTGTCTGAAAGAGAGGTATCAAGGTCCTCTTCCCATTGTGACTTAAGGACATCCATTTTCTTGGGGTTTATCTGAGCAATAACTTCATAAATCCATGAAATTATTCCCTTTGTACCAGCATCAAGAGACTACAACGTATCAACTGGACCAGCTGGGGGCATATTGGGGAAAGAGTGATATTGTTCTCTGACAAAATTCCTAAGCTGCAAATAACGACGAGACTTATGCTCAACATGTCAAACTCAACATAACAGCAATCTCTATAAACACACATCCTGTTAGCAGGATTACTATTGCAACAACACATCATCAGTAGGGTAAAACTAACCTGTCTCACGGTCTAATCCCTTCTCTTCTGGACTTCTTCACAGCAACACACATATTAGCTTGATTAACAATAAATAAATATGTCATTATTGCATGAAAATGCAGATTAAGTTTGTTTAAAAAAAAAAATCCTTTCACCTTTTAATTATTTATGTCATGGTCAGGCGTTGTTGTGTTTCATGAACTATCTGTCAAACTCGCCCATCGCAGTCCTGAGCTCGCAGGAGAAGAGGGAAGCTCGAACACGCAGGCCAGCTCTGAAGACTCATAAACCAAAACTGTCTCGGGATTCTAGTCTGTTCAAATGAACTAGATAACACAATCTAAGTCAGCAAAGGATGGGTAAGATACAGTAAGAACCCGCTGTCTTCACGAGCGGTCAAAATAGTTGTGAGTGGTGAACTGCAGGGCTGCAGATGCAACGTCTCAGCTCTGATGACTGTGTGGAGGTGCAAACACCTCCTTCAGGTAGGAGGATCGTTTCCAGAAATGCACTGATGAGTGAGGAGGCAGACCTGAGCCGAGATGGGGAGCCACTCTTTGGAGGATGGGTGTTTTTCATCCATCCATTCATCCATCCATCCATCCATCCGTCAATCTGTCCATTTCAGCTGCTTGTCCGGGACGAGGTCACTTCGGCAGCAGTCTAAGCAGGGATGTCCAGATTTCCTTGTCCCCAGACACCTCCTCCAGGTCTTCCAGGACAATCCTGAGGCATTCCTAGGTCTAAAGGGAAACATATCCTCTCCAGCATGTCCTCAGTCTTTCCCAGGACCTTCTCTCGGCGAGATATGCCCAGAACTCCTCCCCAGGAAGGCATCCAGGAGGCATCCTCAACAGATGCCCGAGTCTCCTCAGCTGCTCCTCTGGATGTGGAGGAGTAGCGGCTCTACTCCGAGCTCTTCCTTGGTGACCAAGGTTGTCTCTCAGGAAGCGGCCAGCCACCTCACAGAGGAAGCTCATTTCAACTGCTTGTATCCGGGATCTTCTCCTTTCAGTCGTGACCCTTTCGGATCAACTTGCTCTTTACCACAACGGACCGATACGACGACCGCATCACTGCAGACGCTGCACCAATCCGCTTATCAATCTCTCTCTCTCTCTCTCTCTCTTTTTTTTATTGTTTATTTGTTTGGAATGGACAGATGATTACAACAGTTTTGCACCACAAGTAGAAATAAGAACAAATGTCCTTCCAGTTTTGTTGTTTAGAGTCCAAAAAGTGTGTATCGTCCATCATGACATATGAGTCCAAAAGGTGTTCAGACATGGGTTGAAGACCAGACTCAGATTTGTCCTCTGACAACCTGAATAACATAACAGTTCTAGAAGGTTAACATCATTAGATACACATAATCCTCTTAAATATAGTATTGCCGCATTTCCTGGAATAATCAAAGCCAGGTAGGGCTCATGTAGTCACTAAGAAAGAGCTTGGACACAGCTTATTTAAAGATAGAACAGTTTAAATAAACTATGTACAGAGACTGGTGGGGGGGGCGGGGGGGGGGGGGGGGGGGGGGGGGGGGGTACCTGCTGTTCCTGTCTCTGAGATAACCAACAAAAAAAACAGTCAGAAAGAAGATCCCAAAATAAAGTCTGCTCTCATGGGGGCTACGAAGGAGATCCAGTTGTTCCAGATTTGATAAAACTTGCCCTTTTGTGTTCTTAAGTGATATGTTGTTTTTTCCAACTTGAATATCTCTCTAGGGCAATACCAATACAATACTCCAAAGTAGGTGGGGTTGGGCTTAACCATCTCCTTGTGATTGCTTTCAGAAAAGAAAAATGACCCAGGTACAGGACATTGAAGCTCAGAGGTATTTGAGTGTTGAAGACTGTGCTTTGTGAGGACTGGACACCCTTCCAAAAAACATTTAACTTGGGACACTCCCAAAAGATATGGTGATGATTTGCACCTGTCGTGCCACATTGTCTCCAGCATGGCATATTTGCACCTTTATGTTGCTCCTGGTGCGGTGTCTCACTGTGTCCAGTCTGAGAACCTGCGTAGCCAGCAGTCCAGCTCCTTCCTGCATCCCGGCTCTGGCTGCTCGCCTGTCCACACCCCCACTAAGAAGTCAGCTCTGTTGTTGAGATCTGTGCCCATGGAGAGTAATCTTCAGTTCACAAGATCACAAGAAACAACACAAATCACAGCACCTTGGACTAAGTTTCTGATTTGTTTGATCGAAGCCTTCTTTTTATCATTAAAACATTTTTTGAACTTTAAATCCCTGCCTTGGCTTGTTTTCTGTGCCTGAGCCTCAGACCTGCCCCGTGACAAACCATGTTTCTGTTATGCTGAAACTCTCTCGGTACAGCTTTAGGTGATCTTCTGTTCCTGTTATGTTGCAGCTTAAAGCTTGACTATTGAAGAGAATAATTGATAATGCACCATTCATTTTTATTTTACCGTTAAACTGTTCTTCTGTGTAATACTCACATTTTTCAGTGTGAGTTCATCTGGTTATGCTTGTGCTTCTGTCCACATCAGATATTTTTTCCTCTAAATCTAAGTTTCAGTTTGTATCGTTTCCATATCTTATTATATCAGACTGTTGTGACGCTCTTCTTGTGCTCGTTCCAGTTTGTTTGTCTCTTTCTCTGTCAGTCCGGCCTCTCCCTCTCTGAGGGAGTCCAGATGAATAAAGCCCAAAGGCTTCAGGGTAGGAGTCTCATCTGCTCATCAGTCACAATACTTCAGCTTTAAACTGTGAATCCTGCCTCTGATGACTTATAACATGAAAAGTGAACCGAGCTTGGTGGAGCTTGGAGAATCAGTGCTGTGACTATCGTGACCAGGTGAATGTGAGCAAATCAACCAGAAGTGATCACGTTACTCAGGAGGACAACAGACTTCCCCTTCTTCTGCACGTGGCTCACACTGGTCCTGTTCCCACTGAATCTGAATTAGAGGCTTTGAATCTTTGCTTCAGCTCCTCCAACTCTCCTGGCTTCTTGATCTTCCAGGAGAAGGTTGACTGTCATTCCAGTCAGACCCTGTTTTTCCTCATCCAGTCCTGATTCTGCTTCGGCGCTGCAGCAAATAAAATTGACTATAAAGACATGAAGGGTCCACAGAGGAGCAGCTAAAAGAATCACCCCGAAAATATGAGTCTTGTCCTTGACAGATAAATGTCAAGAATGGTTTCCTATCAAAGACTCCAGAAAAAGCAATCTGACACTGACAGGAATCTCCCGGCAGGTTGAAAACACTTTGTTTATGCCGACATCTCGTGGTGACCCTGTGCCAACAGCTCATAGAGATTACATTTCCTTTTTCAAAGGTTCTCTTTTTCTGCCACTGGAGGGAATTTCAGACCCTTGTTAAAAGTTTTTGACACCCTCAGACTAAATGAATATGTGAAGGACAAACCAAGAAGAGCAGAGTGTGATATGTGAGGACGAAAGGATGAACTCAAACAGCTTTCGATGAGAAAGTCCTTGAAGGTTTCATACCTTCACTGAGAATCTGAAGAGTTGACAGGTGGGTGAGGAGAGCAGATGATTCAGTCAGGGAGAGGCCAACACCCCCTGACAGGAACGACTTGCTCTTTTTACAGTGTTACTTTTGCATTTGCATGAATCATACTATGGATGAATCACAAAAAAATTAACACCATGTGTTCAGTATGTGTTGTTTGGAAGTCCTTTTAAATCCAAATGTGCTTTATAGATACCCACAGTTTCTTTAAAAAGAATTACTCGTGATCATGCTTAACTCACACTGCTGTGTTCAGCAGCAAACTGCATTATTTAAACACTGACGATCCATGTCTGAGTTTATAAAGGTCAAGTCATCACTGGGGCACACTCTGTCATATACACTCAATAAAATAAGAGGACAAGATGTCACATCTGGCCTACGAAAAAGTTGATATTAAGTGCTTTATCTGTATCTTAGACCTGTGTGGCAGGGTTGTGATGGGAGAATTGTGGTTGGCTGACTTAAAACAAGGCACTTCTATTTATGGTCCAGCCAAATCTACACTGCAGCCAAACTTCAGCTGGGATCCATGAATTCGTGTTGATTGAATGTCATTGTTGGGCTGATATGTTGACTCTGGTAATGTCTCTGCCAGTTTTTACAAGTAATATTCCTTTATAAGAATAACACTGTGCAAAATGAATTGCTCTAAAATACATACCTCTTTTGTTTCTTTTGCATGTTAATACCCTCCAGTGGAAACTGAATGTACTCAAAAAATGAGGAAAATAAATGCAGATATCCAGAAAGTCATAAGTTTTTTCTGTAAACATCCCAATTAAAAGTGTCTTATCTGGCGTGTTAATTCTGTCACACTTTTCCATGAGTTAGAAATAAGGAATAAATAGTGAGCTTCTTAAAATGTGTGGTACTTCCCTCTGGTGGCCATACTGTGTCATCAACATGCGAAAAGTTGAGTCAGTTGGCAAATTATTTTCCTGAGTAACACATAACAAAACCGGAGTCCTGTGGAAGACTTCATCATAAATGGGTTCATTTCTGTTTAACATGGAAATACCTCTCTTGATGAAACAGATGTGCAAGCAGTGGTCAAGTGGTTTTTCTCTCCACTTCTTGAATGGAATTTGCTCCTATAGAATTCTTGAACACATTTTAAGAAATTTTGCACAGCTTACAAATTAATACAGGAGAACTTAAAAGCAAATGACAGACAGACAAAGACAGTCAAAATAAAAATACACATACAGAAAGGGGAACAAATGGTTGTGTCTGGAAAATGCCAGATGACATATTTGCCAACAGCAGTTACTCTGGGATGTCAGTAAACATCAGGCTCTCAGCATGTGCAAAGAAAGGCCTCCATGTTAAATACTGTTTGTGAAGTCTTCAGTGATGAGACAATGCAGAAGAAAGTGTGTGAGTTTTAGAACAGAAGTGGCATGCAGTTTGAAGAAAATATATGGTGGATTTACATAGGTGCCTGCATATGTAGGCACTGGAGGGAATGGAAGGGCTGAAGCTACGACTAAAGGAAATACTGATGCACTCATCAGACTGTCAACATAAGAGGGAAAATATATTGTGTGGAGGGAAATAAACAAAAACAGGTGTTTGCAATGGGACAAAGAACCAAGAGGTAGACATGGATAAGGTGGAGGCAGCAGAGAAGAGGAGACACCTTTCACAAGACTAAGAATTGAACATACAGTAGAATAGAATAGAATAAAATAGAGTAGAATGGAATAGAAAAGAACTTTATTTGTCATTGCAACAAATACAGCGAAATTGCAAAAGCTCTTCAGTTAGTGCAAAACAGGCATAGGTGGGTAAAATATGATAAGAAATAAGAATAAAATTAAATAAAAAAAGAATATATATTCTCTATATTATATATAATATTCTATATGCCCTATATATATTATATATTTTTTATTCAAGGGGGAAATATAAACGGCATAAGGAAATATGACCGGGAGGTGGCGGTAGTGTAACTGTAAGGATGGAAGCTGCCGCTAAAACTCAAGAAGAAGAAGATTTGGCGGAAGTACGTCACAGAATTCTGACCAAACACAGCGCGAGTCAGGAAATTCAAACTCTGCAGCTCGCTTGTAAACAGATTGCCACTTTCAGATCATAATAGCTTATAACTATCCCTCGACGCCATGGCGTCTCATTATTACGCGCTGCAGCGGCCGGCTCCGTGGCTCGAATCGCCCGCAAAGGCTTTCGCGAAGCTGAAGTACAAAGTTCAGACGGAGACGATGCGGCGGACGGAGGAGCGTCCCGCAGCCGCCGGCAGGCCCCGGAGGGCGGGCAGCGTCTCCACCACCGCCAGCAGCGGCGAGCTGAGCGAGGCCCGGGCTCTGACCCTGTCCCCCATACCCAGCCCCCCCAGGACCTGCGGGGCTTCGGGCTCCGGCAGCCAGACGGAGGAGGAGAGTCCGGGAGAGAGCGGAGGCGGACGGGGCCGCGCGCCCAGAGCCTTCCTCGAGTCAACCGCCGTCCTGACAAAACCGCCGCAGATCAGAGACTTCGGGGGCTGCGACGTGTCGGAAATCCGCGGACACCATGTGTTTACCGAGGACAGCGTGGTTTCCCCCATGAAGACCCGGCTGAGGAAGAGAGTCCTGCGGCCACGGCTGAGGAGAACCTCCGGGGACAAGAACCACGCCAGCTGCTACTCGCACCGCAGGAAACTCCCTGCCGCCCGGCCAGAGGACAGGTCCGAGCCCCCACCTCCAGCAGCCTCCACGGACACACGTAAGACATCTGCACTGCCGTCGTCCAGCTACAGCTCAGTAGTTTCAGGTTAAACAGGCATTTCACAGTTCATTGAGAGAGAAATAAACAATTACAAGCATATGAGACCATGGAAACGAACAGCTCTTTTAAAGAAGGAACCCCAGAGGAGACTTTCTGCAGAACCAGACTCTGAGGAGACTTTCTGCAGAACGAGACTCTGAGGAGTCTTTCTGCAGAACCAGACTCAGAGGAGACTTTCTGCAGAACCAGACTCTGAGGAGTCTTTCTGCAGAACCAGACTCTGAGGAGTCTTTCTGCAGAACCAGACTCTAAGGAGACTTTCTGCAGAACCAGACTCTGAGGAGACTTTCTGCAGAACCAGACTCTGAGGAGACTTTCTGCAGAACCAGACTCTGAGGAGACTTTCTGCAGAACCAGACTCAGAGGAGACTTTCTGCAGAACCAGACTCTGAGGAGTCTTTCTGCAGAACCAGACTCTGAGGAGACTTTCTGCAGAACCAGACTCTGAGGAGTGTTTCTGCAGAACCAGACTCTGAGGAGCCTTTCTGCAGAACCAGACTCTGAGGAGACTTTCTGCAGAACCAGACTCTGAGGAGTCTTTCTGCAGAACCAGACTCTAAGGAGACTTTCTGCAGAACCAGACTCTGAGGAGTGTTTCTGCAGAACCAGACTCTGAGGAGTGTTTCTGCAGAACCAGACTCTGAGGAGCCTTTCTGCAGAACCAGACTCTGAGGAGACTTTCTGCAGAACCAGACTCTGAGGAGTCTTTCTGCAGAACCAGACTCTAAGGAGACTTTCTGCAGAACCAGACTCTGAGGAGTGTTTCTGCAGAACCAGACTCTGAGGAGTGTTTCTGCAGAACCAGACTCTGAGGAGTGTTTCTGCAGAACCAGACTCTGAGGAGTGTTTCTGCAGAACCAGACTCTGAGGAGTGTTTCTGCAGAACCAGACTCTGAGGAGTGTTTCTGCAGAACCAGACTCTGAGGAGTGTTTCTGCAGAACCAGACTCTGAGGAGTGTTTCTGCAGAACCAGACTCTGAGGAGACTTTCTGCAGAACCAGACTATGAGGAGTCTTTCTGCAGAACCAGACTCTGAGGAGACTTTCTGCAGAACCAGACTCTGAGGAGTGTTTCTGCAGAACCAGACTCTGAGGAGACTTTCTGCAGAACCAGACTCTAAGGAGACTTTCTGCAGAACCAGACTCTAAGGAGACTTTCTGCAGAACCAGACTCTGAGGAGTGTTTCTGCAGAACCAGACTCTGAGGAGTGTTTCTGCAGAACCAGACTCTGAGGAGTCTTTCTGCAGAACCAGACTCTGAGGAGACTTTCTGCAGAACCAGACTCTGAGGAGTCTTTCTGCAGAACCAGACTCTGAGGAGACTTTCTGCAGAACGAGACTCTGAGGAGTCTTTCTGCAGAACCAGACTCAGAGGAGACTTTCTGCAGAACCAGACTCTGAGGAGTGTTTCTGCAGAACCAGACTCTGAGGAGTGTTTCTGCAGAACCAGACTCTGAGGAGTGTTTCTGCAGAACCAGACTCAGAGGAGACTTTCTGCAGAACCAGACTCTGAGGAGACTTTCTGCAGAACCAGACTCTGAGGAGACTTTCTGCAGAACCAGACTCAGAGGAGACTTTCTGCAGAACCAGACTCTGAGGAGTCTTTCTGCAGAACCAGACTCTGAGGAGACTTTCTGCAGAACCAGACTCTGAGGAGTGTTTCTGCAGAACCAGACTCTGAGGAGCCTTTCTGCAGAACCAGACTCTGAGGAGACTTTCTGCAGAACCAGACTCTGAGGAGTCTTTCTGCAGAACCAGGCTCTGAGGAGTCTTTCTGCAGAACCAGACTCTGAGGAGACTTTCTGCAGAACCAGACTCTGAGGAGACTTTCTGCAGAACCAGGCTCTGAGGAGTCTTTCTGCAGAACCGGACTCGGAGGCTTTCTGCTGTTGTGGTTTAGTTTGGGAAACAGAAGGAGAGAGAGTCAGACAGACTGTGAGAAGGGATTCAAACCGTGGTTCGGGTCGAACAGATTTCCACAGGAAGACAGTTTTAGTCTTTCCTCATGGTCTGTGTTCTCAAACAGGCCGTGGTTCAGTTTTGGATCAGAGTCCTCCATCATCTCCAGTGCAGATGTTCCCGTATGCATGTGAGAGAGAGAGCCAGAGGAACCTGCAGAGGGACGGCAGCAGCAGGACGTTTGTCCTCAATGGAGGTGAGAGCATCTGAGAGCATTTCAACAGCTCCTCACGTTTTTCCACAATATGGCTTTGTTCATGAAAAATCTGATTTTTTTTTTTTTTTTTGTTTTGCAGGTAAAGCGGATCAGTTCCTCGTGCGTCGACTGGAGGATGTTAATATGAGAACCGCCCCGGAACGTGTGACTGGAGGCTCGGACAGCAGCCACTCGGAGTGTGAGCTCACAGAGGATGTGCCGCTCCGGGCGCTCAGAGACGACGGGCCTTTACCGAACAGATATCACGCCAGAGTGGCCCAGAACACCCCCATGTCGCCCGCCAAGGTGTTTGCTCTCATGAAGGACAGAGAAAACAGAAGGGATCCACAGAAAGGCCCTCAGCTCTGCAGAAGAGAGCTCAGCCACGCGGGTGTGTGTCAGACTGAGCAACAGACACATTGTAGACTGCTTTCATGAAATGCCTCCCTGTCATGACCTTTCTAATGGCACATGTTCCCCAGATGAGGTTCAGCAGCTCAGAGACGCTCCTCACTCCAAACCTGAGGACTCTGCTTCTAGAAACACCTCAGAAAGCGTCTGTGCCCACGTCCCGTCGGACGCCGAGCCCTCTGGGAACACGGCCCAGAGCCCTGCAGCAGCGCCGCTGTCCACTCTGCTGGAAGACCCGCTGCTGCTGAACTCTCCACAAGTCTTCATCCCAAAGAGAGAGGCGACAGCGCTGAACAGCAGGTGGCCCTCCCACATCAAGCTCCCCAGTGTGAGTGGAAACACAGAGGCCAAGACGGTACACCAGTTCTCCACAAAACATTCAGTGACTCCTCATCTGACCTCTGTGTTTCTGTTTGGCAGGAGAGTGTGATCTATCTGAAGAAGTGGTGTCTGAGGAAAACCAAAAAAGGCCTGTACGTCGACGGAATTCACTGGTGAGCTTTTCTTTTCCACATATTGTGTTTTAGTTTTAATGAGAATACAGTAAGAAAAGGTTTGTTTTGTTTGTTTATACTTCGAAATGTTAGAATATTTCATAAGATCTGAAGGTTTTTCCTTTTTTTTTTTTTTTTTTTACAACATTGTGTTTACATTATGACATTAAAAAAACAACCCTCACAAATCGATGAACTTGTCAAGATATTTTAATATTCCTCAGTGCAGCAGAGTACACGACTCATGGTTTCCAAAACGTTTGTCACTTTTTCCTCATCAGTGGCTAATTTTGTCCGTATGTTTGTGACGCTGTCTGCAGTTCAGAGAACGTTCACTGGAACAGTAACGTCATCGTGGAGCGGATCTCCAAGACGGTGTTGAAGACGGTCTCGGGGAGGATTTACATCCTGGTCGGGAGGATGATGAAGAGCGTCTCATCTGGTGAGAGACGGGAAGCAGAGAGACGTGGGTTTGAGGCGGATCGGGCAGCTCACGGTCTGTTTTCTCGCTCTGCTCAGACTTCCCTCAGTGGCTCCTGAAGAAGTTCGTTAACGGCTTCCCCTCTGACTGGAAACGACTGTTCGAGAAGTTCCAGTCAGAGTCCAGAAAGTAAGACCATGGCTGTCGCCTTCTTACGGACTCGCTCTGTTTTTGCTGCTGAATGTTCAATAAATGAAGAGATGAAGAATCGTTTCGTTTAGCTGTCGAAGTGGAGGGAGAAGGAAGAGCGATGATGGGAGACGCAACACGGCCAAGAAGAAGCCCGAAGCCTCGTCCGTGAGAGCCAAGAAGCCTCTGAGCCCTGGTGAGTGCAGACCGGAGGAGCGACCGGTGGGTTGAAGCTTTTACCCTGTGGCTGGAACGGATCGTTTCACCTGCTGGCCTGATCCTGTGCCGTGCCCTGCTCTCCAGCTGGTCCCAGTCCTCCGCTCGACTCTGCCAAAGTGTCCAGAAGCGGCCGGCTGGTCATCCCGCCGCTGGATTACTGGAGGGGAGGGAGAGTCGTTCTGGACGCGCACATGAACGTTACCATCCACGAGTGCTACGAGACCACCATCCCCGTCCCGGTGAGCCTGCGGGTGGAGCGGCTCGCTCCGCGGGGCTCCCTGACGGAGGCGCGGCTGCTTTAACCCGTTCCTTCTGTCTCTCTCAGACGGCCTTAGCAATACAGCCGGCGTGTCCCTCAGAGGCTCCCGTCCGTCTGCCGCCGGCCGGGGATAAAGGTGCGTCGGCGCAGCGTCCAACACGAGGCCCTCGGGCCAAAAAGCCGCCCGCATCAAGCTCCAGCCCTGGTCCAGGTACAGACATGACTCCGGAACTGAACTGCTAGCGGCGTAGCGTTAGCATCGGCCTTTACAGCTGAGTTTTAACATTCTGAGCCACATGACAAAGTGTTTTTTCCTTTCTCAGCTTCAAAAGGAAGCAAAACATCCAAAGAAGAGTCGCCGCCGCTGCAGAAGCCTCAAGTCTCAAGAAAGGTTAGATCTCCAGAAGAACCCGAAGCCAAAGTCCCACAGCGGAGAGGTCGAGCGGAGAAGTCCTCAAGACAGAAATCCAACAATCCTTCAACAACCGTGTCGAGGACGAGAAGGAATAACCTCAAATCCCCAGAAGCTGCTGTAGAGATCAGCGAATCCTCATCGTCCGACGAAGACTGTTCCCACAAGAGGAGGGGCCGGAGGCGGCGAGCGCCGAGCAGCAGAGGAGGGGCGGTTCCCGGCAGGGCGCCGCCAGAACTCCTGTCCTCTGAGGAGAGCGTCCAGGAACCCGGGAAGAAACGCAGCGCAGCGCAAACTAAAGCTAAACCCAGCCGAAGCAAACGTCCCACAGCGTCTCCAGAGACCCGCTCAGCAGAGCAGCGCCACGGCCGGCACGCCCCGGAGAGCAGCCGGCCGCCCCAGAAGGCCAAGAGGAGGAAGGCGGAGGCGCCGAAGGCCGCAGGTAGAGGGAGAATTTGGTTTTAATAAACTTTCCTTTCTCTCTTGGTCAGTGTTTTGGTGAAGCCAAACAGCTGTGGTTACTCTTTAAATGATGACAACAACAGGAGCTACCTCAGTGACCCTCATCTGAGGTTTACCCACCCTGGAGATTTCAGTTCAGTTCAATTGTGAAGAGCCTCGTCCTCGACGGCACAGGCTCCAGGCTGCCACCGGTGTTAGATCGACGAACACGGTTTGAAGCACCGGGGAGAGGAAATGTGATCGGGATCATTTCAGTAGTTTCTGTTGTCGTTATGATTTAAAGGGGCTGTATCCTGCTTTTTTAGCTAGTCCAAACCCTAGAAATGGCATTAACATGGTAATAGTTTATTTTTGGCGCTAAGTTAAAGTCATTTTGTGTGAAATAAAAGATTTTCTGGGGCTAATTCTGAAACCCGGAAGAGAAAACGCTCCGTTTCACTGAAAATCCCGCCTCTCCCCCTGTGGACTTTGACTGACAGCTACTTCAACCAATCAGCGCTTCAAAACAAATACGCTGGCTAGCTTTATCTCTTTAGCTCTACCTTATCCACACGCAAAGACACGCGAAAACGTCTTTTCCTGTTAGAAACTCACCAGGCGCAGACCCTTCAGACCCTTCAGACTCTTGCTCTTGCTTGATTGTTGCTTTGACGATGGTTAAAGTTTATCTCCGTAATCAGAGTTAGAAAAAAGCGGCAACGCTGATTGCCGAGGGCCTGCGGGAGGGGGGCTCAGGGGAGCCATCTTCACCGTGTGACGTCAACGTGGGAAAACAGAGCGTTTTCACGGGTGCGGGAGGGGCTGCCTCTCTGAGCAGCACAAACAGGAGGAAAGCTCAAACACGCAGGCACGAAGGAAAAAAAATGCTTTGGGGGTGTTTTTGGTGAGTACATAACTATATAACAAGGTTAAAACATACAAAAAGTGAATTTTGCATGATACAGCCCCTTTAAATGTTTAATTTAAATTCCAGAAATTATGATGTAGACCAACATATTATGCATATTCTCTGAAAATGTTTCAAAAAAAATTTTTCTCACAAGATCTTATGAGCACAACTGTTTCCTGACACACAGATCAAGGGATCAGTGTTTAATCTGGACGATGAGGTCAGTTTGATGTGGAGCTCGATCAGACCTGAAATAAAAGAACTGTTTCTGCTGAATTCACCCCTCAGACATGTGTGAACAGAAGAACTCCGACCAGTCATCTGATGACGACTTCACCCACAAGAGGAGGAACCAGAGGCGGCGAGGGACGGCTCCCAGCAGGGCGCCGCCAGACCCCCAGTCCTCTGAGGAGAGCGTCCGAGAACCCGGGAAGAAACGCAGCGCAGCGCCAACAAAAGCCAAACCCAGCCGAACAAAACGTCCCACGGCGTCTCCATCCAGCCGGAGGCCGAAGGTCAGAACGGGAAAAGCAGCGACTCAACAAGACCCTGACGAAGACCGATGGACGGAGGCGGAGCTGAAGAGGCTGCAGGAGTAAGTTCTCTGTTCCCTCCTGCTGCTGGTTCTCCTCCAGAGCGCTCTCAGAGTGTGTGTGTGTGTGTGTGTGTGTTTCCGCTCGGCAGGGCCGTCTCCTGCTATCCCAGACACACACCGGGCTACTGGGAGCGGGTGGCCGGGATGGTGGAGACCCGCTCGGCAGAGCAGTGCCACGGCCGCTACACGGCCCTGGAGAGCAGCCAGCCGCCGCCCCAGAAGGCCACGAGGAGGAAGGCCGAGGCGCCGAAGGCCGCAGGTAGAGGAGCGGCGCCGCGGGGGGGTCGGGACCGCCGTCTGGCGTCTCGGTCACTTGATCCAGCGAGGTTCCCTCTGGTTGCAGACGTTCCTCTGATATCGGCCCGAGCGGGAACCCTGAAGAGGAAGCAGCAGGTGCGGCAGTTCCTGGAGGCCATGCCCAGAGACGACATGGACGACGCCTTCAGCTCCGCCCACATGCAGAACAAACGCGTCGAGGTGGGTTCCCTCTCCTCCGTCCCTCCTCCGTCCGTCCAGCCGCCGTCCGCTCAACTCTTCCTCTCCCCGGCAGATCCAGACTCTGTGCCTGAACGAAGACAGCGACATCGTGCTGTCCGAGCTGGAGCCTCTGACCCCGAGGTCGGCGTGTTTCCCCGAGGCGAAGACTCCTCAGTGTCTGCACATCACGCCGGGCATGATGGGATCGCCAAACAGGTGCTGGACAGGGATCGCACGCAGACCGTAGAGCCTCATCAACACGTTCACAAGAAGAAATAACTTCTTTTCTTAATCACTTCACAGGAGTAACGACGACAAGTACGTCTTCCAGCTGCAGAAGAGGATGAAGAAAAGCCGATTTGACGTCCAGAAGCGATCGCGTCCTTCAAAAGTACTTCTCCTCTGACTGAGGCTCTTTGAGGCTTCACCTGCTGCGTCGCTTCTTCTTCTTTTATAAAACCTTCTCTTGTTTTCTTTCAGAAGTTCACACCCACACCGTCGGTGAAAAAGCCGCTGAGGAGATGTGATCAAACAGGCAAGTGTCCTGAAAGTCGTGTTTATGCGAGACGACGCTTCCTGTGACGGTCGGCTGGAGCAGAAGAAACGTCTGAACGCCGTCAGACGAGCCCCGAACGTGACCTTCATGTTTTCCTGGTCGTTTTATTGAGACCGGTGAAATGTTTTCAGGAACAGGAAGTGGTTAACGTGACTCAATCCGTTACTTTTCCCACAGGAAACGACTCGTTTGTGGTTTGGGAGATGTTTTCTGGGAAGGAGCTGGCCTCACCGGACAGCGGAGAAGAAGAAGAAGAAGATTTCTACTTTTCAGACAGCGACTGAGTGGAGCTGATGCTCACTGTTCAATATGTTCTTTGTAAAATATTGTTTCAAATGTAATAAATCGTTTTCGGTTTTAGTGAGATCAGTACAAAGTCATAAAAGAATAAATCTTCTGGGATGAATTTGGTTAAACTTCAGTCGCCTGACCGATTGTTCCTCTGATAGAGCTGGACGGTTTCAGGCTGACTGATCTCTGCTGGACGACAGACGTCTCGTAATGCGTCTATTTCCGGGACGCCTGAGTGAGCCGGGGTGAAAGCAGTTCACGTCTAGTTGTTGGGACCTGTTGTACCGAGGCGCCATCCTATTTTAGAATGCTTTGTGGGAATGTCCCATCATGCAAAGCTTCTGTGTCAGACATGCAGAAGTCGTGTATATTTCTATATACAGGTTATGTGTTTGATTTGAGTTTTAGATGGAAGGACATGAATCAAAATCAGTGTGAACAATTTGAAATAAAAATTAATCTCCATCTTTCTCCTGAGTCTTTAGCCAGGCCAAGGTGTAGGCGGAACCACTCTCATGCTCAGTGAGAACATGCAATCTTCACACAGAAAAGGACAGACTCAAACCCGTGACCTGAGGAAGTTCAGATTCACCTGTTGACCTCAGGTCTGTTCTGAGTGATGAGAGCTGAACCAGGAAGCAAAGCAGGTGATTAAAAAACACATAATCTTTATACAGTGGATGAGGAAATGGAAACAAACTGGATCTGTGAGCTGAAACAAAAAATGAGTTGAAAAAGTGACAGAAAAAAGAAAATCAGAATATGCATTAATAAAATAAAAAAAAGGTAAATAAAATGGAGAAAACAAACTGACAAATAAAAACCTTGAGGAGAAAACACAGTTAAAGTGATTTTAAAAACTAAGTTCGCCCGTAGTTTGATGAAATAAAAAAACTGAGAATATGCGAAAATAAAATAAGAAGTCTGAGTTAATAAAATAAAACCAAACCGAGTCTGTGGTTTAGAAACATAAAACAAGATGTTTGTGTGAGTTAATAAATAAACCGAGAGAAAACAGGGTGAGGAATGCAGCACGCGCTGCTGAAGATGAAGAGGAGGAGGAAGAGGATGCCGGTCACGTGACCGCGGTCATGTGACCGCCGCTGTGTCACAGTAACAGTCTTTGAGCGGTCAGTCGACCCGGAGCCGCAGCGGAGGACAACATGAGCAGAGTGTGAGTCCGAAACTACCTCCGGCTTCAGCTGTGATTAGACTTTACCTCGAGAGCGTGTGTGTGTGTGTGTGTGTGTGAGAGAGAGAGAGAAAGAGAGAGAGTGTGTTTGTGTGTGTGTTGACCTAGATAAAAACACTCGGCAGGTTAAAGTGACGCTAATGAAACTCTTCCGGGGCAGAAACACTGAGGCGCTGTGTGTGTTTTTCTTTTAAAAAGTGTTTAGTTTGAATGTTGACCTTCTCAGCTGACTCCGGAATCTACATCCGGCCAGATCAATACCTGAATGGAACGCGAAGTAACCGGTTACAAGTCCTCCCAGGATTACTTTGTGTGTCTATAAAGTTACACCACTCAAAAAAATAATCAATGCTTTAATTTATGAGGAAGTAGCTTTGCTTTTACTTGTAATCGATTACAATCAGTGCAGTGTGACAGTAGTTCTACTTCTGCAATAATTAAAAAAAATATTGTTCTCGACTTTTTCCTGTAATATCAAAGTCATAGACTGAATTTTATCAATCACATGATAAACCAGCTACATGCCAAGACTTGTTTAAATGTTTCAGAGTAGATTATTTGATTTGTGCCAAAGTCTTATAGAAAATGTGTCAAGTCCATGATTTTCACCTCGGTGGATTCATGTAATAACGTTGTGCTTAATAGATGATAATCTCAGCTGATATTTGATTCATGCTGGGACTCTGTGGTGAAGCTGTTTGTGGCGTTTCTGTCCTCAGACTGGCGCTGTCCCTCCTCCTCCTCTTCGTCACCACGTCAGTCCGGAGTGGATATCTGGAATTTGACCAAGATGTCCTGTGAGTAAACCTCAGCTTTTAATCTCCCATAAACCAAAAACCCATCATAACGCCGATCACGTCAGAGCAGATGAGGACAGGATGCTGATGCTGATTCAGACTGAGAGGGATGGGAAGGCAGTGAGGAGCCGTCGGACTGAAGGATGCTGAATGTGCAGGATCCCGGAGGACTGGACCGACGTGGGCCGGCTGGACCCGTCGGAGGAGCTGCAGCTGACCTTTGCCCTGAAGCAGCAGAACGTGGCGCTGCTGGAGGAGACGCTGAGGCTGGTGTCCGACCCCGACTCGCCTCAGTATGGTAACGCTGCCGTCGATGACCGCCGGTTTAATCACCTGTGAGCCAGAGACGCTGCGTTGACCTGCGCTGACCTGCTCCTCCACAGGGAAACACCTGAGCCTGCAGGAGGTGGCGTCCCTGGTGCGTCCGTCCGAGCTGACGCAGAAGGCGGTGCGCGGGTGGCTGCAGAGTCACGGGATCACGCGCTGCCTCGCCGTTCTCACGCAGGACTTCCTGCAGTGCAGCATGACTGCAGCGTAAGCACGTCTGACCCGCTTTCACCCCTCCTCGTGATGAAGTTCCCCTCTCTCCGGTTCTCACTGTAACTCCAGCAGGAAGCTGCAGTCTTGTGAAACACTCAAATCTGGGTCAAGGTTGCTGAAATCTGATAAAAATAGCTTCTTACCTAACAGCAGCTCCTCTGGCCTGCACACAGTTTTACCTGTTGTTGCATTCATGCCGCTGGTGTGGATCTTAGATTTGTTCCCACATCATTATTAAATAGAAACACTCAGTTTCATGGCCGCCACACGGACCTGAACCAGAAACCTCAAAGATCTCACAAGAGCAGCAGAAGGAACAGAAAGAAAACTCAAAGCAGGAAGAAGCTGCTGGAATAGAAAACAGCTGTTTAAATGAAACTCACAGGAGATTAAAGGGAGAAGACGGGTCAACAGACCAGACCGTAAACTTTCAGCTCCCGGGTCAGAAGGTCGTCTCACCTCAGAACAACTCTCATCTCCGGAAAAAACTGAGACATCTAAACTGGGGAATAAGGGGAAGTTTGACCAAAGGTCTCCAAATTGTGTCCAACAGAAAGCAGCCGGTCAAAATTAGAATCAGAAATGCTAAATTATCTCAAAACTGTGAAAAATGCTCAAATAAATGAACAATTAAAAATTATAGGAAAAAGGAAAAATGGTCAAAATGTTCAAAAGAGTCAAAACGGCTGAAATAAAATCGCAGAAATTCCCGAAAACTGCTGAAAGAGCCAAACTGAACGAGCTTCAGCAGCAAAGGTCAAAGGTCAACAATAAAACCTGCGTGTCAGATGGTCTAAACTGCCTCAGAGGGTCAGAAGAGCTGAACCGGCCTGGCTCTGATCCTGGTCTCTGCTGGGTCTGTGTTCCAGCGTCGCCGAGGCGCTGCTGCCAGGAAGCCGGTTCCACCGCTACGTCCGAGACGGCGTGTCCAGCGTGCGGTCCTCGGCCCCGTACCAGGTCCACGACGACCTCCACCAGCACCTGGACTTCGGTGAGCCCAGTTCTGCCGCCGCTCGCCGTCCGGAGCCCGTCCCCCCTTAACGCCGATCCGTCTGTCTCCCCGCCAGTGGGGGGGCTCCACCGCCTCCCCCCTAGAGGCCGGGACGCCGGCGGGTCGCGGCGGCGGAGCCTCGCCGCGGGGCTGCACCTGGGCGTGACCCCCGCCATCCTGAGGGAGCGCTACAACATGACGGAGGCCGACGTGGGCTCGGCCCAGAACAACAGCCAGGCCGTGGCGCAGGTACGACGCCCCGACCCGACCCGACCTGACCAGCCGCCGCCGCCGCCGTGGCTCAGCCGCGTGTCTCCGTCGCCCCCCGCAGTTCCTGGAGCAGTACTACCACCCCGCCGACCTGGCCGAGTTCATGGGGATGTTCGGCCGCGGCTTCCAGCACCAGTCCCAGGTGGCCCGCGTGGTGGGCACGCAGGGGGCGGGCAAGGCCGGCCTGGAGGCCAGTCTGGACGTGGAGTACATCATGAGCACCGGCGCCAACATCTCCACCTGGTTCTTCACCAACCCAGGTGACGGCGGCCTCCACTTCCTGTTAGGCTCCGCTGAATGAACCTCAGTCGGCTTTATTACATTTACTCACCCGTCATAATGGCTTTGATCGCTGTTCTCCCTTCTCCCTGAACCCGTCCCCGGGTTCCGGTCCAGGCCGCCACGAGTCCCAGGAGCCCTTCCTGCAGTGGATGGTGCTGCTGAGCAACATGTCCGACCTGCCCTGGGTTCACACCGTCAGCTACGGCGACGACGAGGACAGCCTCTCCGCCGCCTACATGGCGCGCATCAACGCCGAGTTCATGAAGGCCGGCGTGCGCGGCATCTCGCTGCTCTTCGCCTCAGGTGGGTGTGCAGCCGGGGGGTGGAGGGGCGGGTTCCGGCGGCCGCTCACCGCTTCAGGACTGACCTCTGACCTCCCGCAGGCGACAGCGGCGCCGGATGCAAACACCAGGATAAAGGACAGAACTGCTTCAGGCCCAGTTTCCCCGCCTCCAGGTGAAGCGCGCTCAGATCCGAGTCGTTAGAACTGAACCGTCTCGCTGCCGAAGCTGATCTGGAGCTTTGACTTCCAGCCCGTACGTGACGACGGTCGGCGGAACGTCGTTCAAGAACCCGTTCAAGATGTCGTACGAAGTGACGGACTACATCAGCGGCGGCGGCTTCAGCAACGTCTTCGAGATGCCGGAATACCAGGTAAGAAAACCACTTCCTGTTTTAAAGGTGGCGTGTGGAGCGGGTGGAAGCGTCTCACGCGTCTCCGGGTCTCGGTCCGTCTCCTCGTCCCTCCGCAGGTCTCTGCGGTGAAGGCGTACCTGAAGAGCGTCACGGAGAGCCTCCCCCCCCAGTCCTACTTCAACACCAGCGGCCGGGCCTACCCCGACATGGCCGCCCTGTCGGACAACTACTGGGTGGTCAGCAACCGCGTGCCCATCCCCTGGGTGTCGGGGACGTCGGTACGACGCCTGTCCACGGGTCCCTGACCCCAGACTGCTTCCAGTTTATATAGAAACTCACAAAACTGACAGTAAATCTGAATCCGTTGCTCTTTAGAAGGTGTAAATCTGGAAATCAGGAAATCAGGAAATAAATAAAAAAAAAAGAATGGTTTAAACTATCTACAAAACAGTGGAGAGAAAGGAGTGAAGCTGTTAAAATCAGGTAGAAAAACAGGTTAAAAGTGATGAAATGTTGACAGGACGCTGACCGTCCGTCTCGTCCCGCAGGCGTCCACGCCGGTGGTGGGCGGCATGCTGTCCCTGATCAACGACCAGCGCCTGCTGCAGGGCCTGCCCCCGCTGGGCTTCCTCAACCCGCGGCTCTACCGGCTGCAGGGACAGGCTCTGTTCGACGTAAGCCCCGCCCACTGCCTTCTTCGCTCCCGCGCCCCCGGCCCCGCCGCTAACCCCCCGCTTCCTGTCCGCAGGTGACGGAAGGCTGCCACCTGAGCTGCCTGGACGAGCAGGTCCAGGGGAAGGGCTTCTGCGCGGCGCGGTCCTGGGACCCCGTGACGGGCTGGGGGACGCCGGACTACCCCGCCCTGCTCGCCGCCCTGCGCTCAGACTGAGACCGGAATCTGTCCAGCTGTCCCGTCTCTGAGGCGTAGACGTGGTTTTAGGTCACGACAGTGACAGTCGGGGGTTTTTTTTGCACTTCCTTTCTGCTGTTCTGATTCAGCAGGATCAGAACCTCCTGCTTTAATCCTCCTGGAGGGACGGGCCGAGCAGAACCCTCCTCCAGGCTTTATGTTTAATGAAGACAGTGTTGAACCTTCATCCTGGATGGAGACATGATGTTTTATCTGTGTGCAGAGTGGAGGAAGAGTGTGTTGCTGAATGTGTTTGATTTTACTCGGCAGGGATGAGCTCAGCTCAGTGTTTTTTAGTTGAAAATAAAATGTCTGCATGCAATTAGTTTTAATAATAATTATGCCACCGAGACGCAGCGGAACACTCCGCCTTTCTGCCGCTTGGTTTGGTCCGACCGGGAATCAGACGTCAGCTGGATTTGACGAGAGCCTGCAGTGTGTGTGTGTGTGCGTGTGAACTGATTAAAGCTGCCTGTGTACGAGGAGATGTCGTCTCATTAATCCACATCGGCGTCCCGCACAACGAGGCGTTTCACTGAATCAGCCTCGCCCGACCCGACAGGATCTTTCCTGGTTTTCGATGCACCAAATATGTAAAACAAACTGAAGTTGGCTGAAGTCCAGACTGAGAGAAGAAGAAACAAACAAAGTGCTCTGGAATGAAAGCTCTAATTTCCGGTACAAATGTGCGGCGGCCCTGCGGCCTCGGCGCTTTGTCTCTACTGTCTGTCAAAGAAAACCAGCCGACAAATTGTCCTCCAGCTGGGAGACGTTGGCCTGAACCGGCTCAAGCTGTCGGACGAGAAAAACCACGAAGCTCAGTTCAGCGGTGAAATAACGCGCTGTAACTTCATCTCCCCTCCAACCAGAGTGAAACCTTCCATTCGACTTCAGATAACCCACAAAGCAAATCAACAAAATTGATTATTTTTGCATTTTCAGATGAGAAAAATGACTCCTGCTGTGCTGGTAAGTGCAAGGGAGGAAAAACTTTAATCAAAACTTCTTTTTTTTTTTTTTCAATCAGTGTTTACTATTGAAAATCACATGGCTATTATCTACACGATTCTGATATTGCATTGTAGAAAATAATATGCAAAGACCAGTCAGTCCCCTCAAAACACAGTCATGGCAGGAGAAAAGGGAGCACAAACGGAAAGGTCTTCAGTGAAGAGCTACAGGGACGATCGGACTACGTACAACATGACAGAGCTCGTCAAACCGTGTACAATATGCACACTTTGGGGGGGAGAAGAGTACAAAATTGAAAAGTTGTCACTTAATCAATGCAAATTTGAAAGATATTGCAAAAAAATGTTAAGTGTGGCTGTGCTGCTAAGGTAGAAAGGTGTTTGTAGTTGTTCCTGTAGGTGCAGATCCATGAACGAACGTCTTCACAAGAAGAAACCGTAGCCGAGGTGGGGGTCGGGAGCCTGAGGGGGGCGGAGCTTCATCAGTTCCTCGTTCGAACCTCCGTGTTTTATCAAAAAAAAGTTCCAAGAGGTAATTTCTCTGTTTCGATCTTTCACCTAGAGGCAATGCGACGGGGACGTCTTATCTCACAACGAAGCAGGCCACGGGACAAAAGTCTGTCTGTCAGGGAGCAGAGATGCAGGTCGGGTCCTCCAGGGCGCGCTCGCCGTGCGCCACGCCTTGCTCACTGGTTGTTCTTGGCCTTGGCGTGTGTGAGGATGTGGGACTTCAGGTTGGTGGACTGGGCGAACTTCTTGTTGCAGCCGTCGAAGGGGCAGACGTACGGGCGGTCCCCGGTGTGGATGCGGACGTGCGTGCGCAAGTTAAAGTCCAGAGAAAAGCGCTTGCCGCAGCCCTCGAACGTGCACTGAAAACAAGCAGAGGAGCGGCGTGAGGCCACCGCCGCGGGACGGGACTGCTCGGCGGCGCCGGCGCCGGGACACTCACCTGGAAGGGCTTCTCGCCCGTGTGTACCAGCTGATGCCGCTTGAGTTTTGAACTCTCCACGAAAGCTTTGCCGCACTCGGCGCACACGTGAACGCGAGGACCGTGGGTGTGCAAGTGTTTCCTCATGGCGGAGTTGTCCCTGAACATCTTGGTGCATCCCTGGGAGGACGACAAACGCAGGAAGGATTAACGTAACGGGGTCAATGCAAGATCCTCCCAGTGTTCAAAACAAGGAGACGAGTGTCTGGAATCTGAATCAGAAAGGCTTTATGTGAGGGAAGTTCAGAGCAGAACAATCTGTACCTAAAACTAAAAACTGGATCAGAAAACATTTTAGTTGAGGGGCCAAAAACAGACCAATTTTATCTTGAGTGGATCAAATCAGTAAAACAATCAGAAGTAACCTTTAGATTTAGTTTTTCTTTGTTGTGGCGCAGAGTACAGGTGATTAAAATGTCCATTTGTTCACAAAACCAACCAACTACGCCCAAAAATAACTCCAATCTCAACATAAAGCCAATTCTAATGAAACCTCCGGGTGCAAAATTCAGTGAAGTCTATAATAAATGGCTAGCTTAATGCTAATGTCTCAGCTCGGGTGCTGGTGTCTGCTACTCTTCAGAAATAATAAAAAAAAAAAACCCAGAAACCTACGCTTTCATTGAAATTTCTATGATTTGCTTGATGGTTTCGTGGACTGGATTGGAACCTCTTGAGGGCCAGTTTTGGCCCCACGGGCCTTATGTTTGACACCCTTGGTTCAAAGCGTTGCCACACATGAGCACACTTCTTATTTCCGCCTCTGAAAATTCCGCCGTTGCGTGTCGCCGCCGTCTAGCCTCCTTTGAAAAGCAGACATTTGATCCACCGGCTCCACCCACCTTGTGCGGACAGGCTATCGTCCTCGGAGCGTCATCTTCTTTTACTTTTCTTGGCTTCATGCTGAAACAGACACCAGAGTCAGACTCCGAACCAGACGGTTCCCGGTTCAAAGGAAGTGGTGCTGCTGGTCGACTCACCGTGCAAACTCTGCCAGCTGTTTGGGGTCGGAGAGGTCGATGCCCGGGATGCCGCCGGGGGGAAGCTTCTTCCCCGTCATGTACTCCGAATAGTCCGGAGGAGAGTTTTCACCTGTGATCTGCTCCTCGTGGTCGATGTCCTTCTTGTCATCTGAATGAAACAGATTTTATACGTCAATAAGACGGGTCTGGAATAAAAATCTGAAAAATGCAAAAACACATTAAATTATTACTTTTAAAGACAGAAAAAATATTGAGTTAGAAATAAAGAATAACCTGCTTGGTTGTGCATTAATTACTATATATTATTTTTATTGAGAGAATATTTGAGGAAAATATCACTGAATCAAGTCAAAACAAATATTTCACACATTTTATTGTATACATTTAAATAAAATCTACTATAAAAACGATCACTTTCTCTGAGGAGGAATAGAATCTGATTGAGTTTACATAATCATATAATCCCATTTCAGCAGAAACACGTAATAATCTCAAAATGACTCATAACAAAACTGATGATTTGCATAATACTCAATTTCTGAACAGTAATTACACCTTTATGATACCAACACACACAATATGCATATAAAAGACTGAACTGAGATGCACTGAAACATCCACTTAAGTGTATTTCTTGTAAATTATTGTTGTTAGGATATGAAACATTATTCAGACATGTTTTTTTTTTTAATACATAGAACTGTTTTGATTGGGGTTAATTGCTCTTCATCGATTTCTTCCGATACTTGTTACTTACCACAAACTTACAAAAGTTTTAATAATGGAGATTTAACAATTTAACTGTGGAAAAGTGAATAATTGTTTCGTTTTTATCAATATATTTAGGAAAAGACAGCTAGTTTCATCTTTACGTAAACAGGCAGGTCTACTCTCAGGAGGATCCAGTTACACGTGCGTAACTCAACTCGTGCGCCGTTTTAAAACCCGTCATTCTGGTAAAACCACCGAGTTAAAGCAGTTTATTTTCCCCTCCATGTCTTTAAAACAGCGGTGTGAAGGTGTATTTTTCGGGTGATTGAGCGTGTGGGAGCTGCGGGGCGCTGCTCCCTCGGCGGTCCGTGAGCGCGCCGCCGCCCCGGGTGAACTGCGCCACAGCGGCCTAGCGGAGCCCGCTGCACCCCGCTCCCACTCTCGCCGCCATCTTCGTCGGCCAAATAAACGCCATTTTTTCGGGCCGCCATACTTCCCAGACCGGGGAAATATGGCGGCGCCCATCGACACATAAAACATGGCTACCTTTAAAAACAAAAACCTTTCAAATGGAGTTTGGCTGCTCCGGAGCGGGGAAACGCGCGGCCGTTCGCGGCGGAGGACGAGGCCCGGCCGGGCCCGGGCTCTCCACACTCACACCGAGAACAAAGCGAGCGGCTAGCAGCAGGAATTCACCCAGGACTCACAACTTACCCGATGCCCACATAGTGACAGAAAATTCCCCCTCCAGAGTCTTGATCTGCACCTGCTTCTGCTCCCACTTGCGGCCCATCTCCCCCCCGCTCAGGTAGCTCTTTTTGCCCGCTTTCTTCCCGCTGCCAGCCTTCTTCATTCGGCCCGCCGCCGAGCTTTTCCCGGCCACGGTAACCAGAGTCTGTTCGATGTAGTCCTCCTCCACGGCGGGCACGGGGATGAGGATCTGGTCCTCGAAGCCGTCATCCGTGTGCAGCTCGGAGTCGTCCTCGCCCACCACCTCCTCCCGGGTCTGCACCAGGATCACCTCCTGGTGCGGGTGCAGGGAGTGCGGATCGTCCGAGTCCAGCGGCTGTAAGGCGATCATCGGCTGGTGCTCTCCGTCGTCTCCCACAATTGTCGTCTCGATTGTCTCTACTTCAATTTCGTGCAATTCCACTATTTCGGCCGGCATTTCTGTCCCGTCCGTCTCTATATACAGGGTGTCCCCCGACGCCATGGTTTGTTTGGTATTTCCTCCTACTTTTGTGCTGTTTGTCCTGCGGTGCAGCGTCCCTTCCTGCTGCTCTGCCTTCTTCCTCCCCGTCAACACACACACGCTCCACTTATCAACTCTCGCGAGATTTCAGACCTCGCCGCTCCGTGGTCCGGGAGCCGAGGCGTCCCACACAGCTGGGTACTGGGGCCACAACATGACAGTCTTCTGCTACAAAGTCATCAAATACAGACTTTACTTTTATTTTATTTTACTTTATTTTGTTTAATTTCTAACAATTTAATAATAATATAATATTCAATATAACAATTATAATATAATAAGAATAATTCATATAATTTCATTTAAATTGAAAACGTTATTAATCCAGAGGGAAATTCTTTAAACTATTGCCCACACAGGGTAGAGCACATAATAAATACTAAATAATGTATAGACTACCAAATTAGACAGGCTAAAAATTTAATTATTATTTTTAAATATTAACATATGCAAGGGCTAATGGTGACTAATATAAGCACAGAGAGGACGCAATTGAAGAAAACACAACAAACACTATATACAGGGAGGAGTGGCCACAAGAAGGACTGATCTCCTGTGGTGCTCTATAGAGCGCTTTGATGGTATTAATCTGTAGCAGAATGTGCTCAAGCTGTTGACCAGGATATCACAGAAGGGAGGGGGAGATGATCTAATGGACTGGTGAAGCATCACTGCACTTGCTTTTAGCTCGTATTGATTTGTTTCTTAATATATATATATATATATATATATATATATATATATATATATATATATATATATATATATCACTGTGAACACTGTAAATCATTTCTTGAAATATTACTTTATGTAAGTATGTATGTATGTATGTATGTATGTATGTATGTACATACATACATACATCCCCCCCCCCCCCCCCCCCTCCTCCCCCCCGCCACCACCACCTCCTGCCTGGTCATCAATTGTAAAAATGAGAATGGTACAATAATGGTGAAAAAACACCTCAAAAACACATAATCAGGGACAGGTCAGTGCAAGTACAGCATAGTAATCTATAAATACTGGTAAGTGAAGTTGGTTTAATCCAGAGAAAAAAAACGTACTCATGTTCATCTATGTTCCAAATGTTCACAATCAAGCCCCCAAAAACCTCATCCTACATCCATGTATTTCCCAGGTTCGGTTTGTGGGTTACATTAGCAGATCAGGCAGGTCAGACCAGCACCGATGCCATCTCAACTTTGGCCAAACTCATAGAGGGAGACAGCCACAAACACACACTCACTCATATGGGCAATTCCACATGCATTTTTGGACTTTGAGAAAAAAACCAAAGTACCTGGAAAAATCAATTCATAATTCAGATTTTAATAAACCTAACATGTTGAATTGAAATGCTTTCTTCTTTTGTGTGTGTGTGAAATCTTTCTATTTACTCAGAAAAAAGTTTACTCAGTGTTTCTGAGTCACAGGAACGAAAATGAAGCAGCTTTTAGTTCCTCCTCACTTGTGGAAAGAACATCCTGAACACCTGAGGACTGTTCGATACTCTTTTTGAAATTGGGCCTTAAAACTACTTTATTTCTTCTCCTTTTTGCTTTTGTTAATATGTTTGTGTTAATCAGTGTCATCATCTTAATTGCTTGAGATTATGTTTCTTAGTCACCTTGTTTTAATGGATTTCCTTTATTTCTAGGTAAAGCACTGGTGCAGTGGTCCTACAGGAATATACTTGCCTTGCCTTTATTCCTGGAATGATTCTCTTCAGAACAGCCTTATTAAAGATCCCATAAAACTGAGACGCCATACACATTTGAGAACAGCTAAGAGCAGCTTTAATTTCACCAATGAACCCATTTTTGAACTATAAATGTGCAACTTTCCTCAAACACAAACACTAAAACGAGGTGTTTTCATTTGTATCATTATCATGTAAATGGAGGTTGCTCCCTGAAACTTCCAGAAAAATCCAAAGGAAATTACGACTTTTATCTCAGAACCATTTATCCACATACATTTTCAACCTGATTGTTGTCTGTTGTCTAAAAAAGGCTAAAGAAGGTAAAATAGTTGCAGAAATTGTTAATAAATAGTTGAAACGACTCCAATGTTAAAGCATCAAGGAATGAAATCAAATTCTAAATTAAGTAAAATTAAATTCAATTATAGCAATGAAGTTTTGAAACTCAATAAATGCATCCTGATACAGCTTTCTTATATTCGGCAAAACTATCTATAAATCCTTCTGAGCTGTGTTAAATCCAGGTTGAATATATTTAATGTCTCTAGACAATTTTTATTTGTTTGAAAATGGCAAAAACGGCACTCAAACGCTGCAGACCGCTGCTGTATGCAAATAAACCGACTGAAATGTCTGCTCTTGAAAGATTTAAGATTTGAATGTGATTAAAAAGTAACTGAATCTGTGTTTCTCACGAGCTCCCTCTGGTGGGATTTGGGGGCAAGTAATGAATACATATTTTGTGCAAAAAATATTTGAAAATATATAAAAAGACCGAAATAGAACAGACATTGGAGAGCTGGATATTTTATCAGGTGCTTAACACTGTGCATGGTTTAGAAACCATTTGATTTCAGTAGTTATTGACGAAATGACTCAGTATTTTTTAAACATTGAATTTTTAAGCAAAACAGGCAGGCTTTAGTTAAAAGTTTCATTATTTTTTTCCACGTCTGATTTAAAATTATCTTAAAAAAAAATATATTGCAGTAACGTGCTGACCATCAGGGAGCGCGCACAGGAAGGGGGCGCGCATTTCAGCAGGTGCACAGCTGAGCGGAGAGTGGGCGGAGCTTGAGGTGTGCAGGTGGGCGCGCCTCGATACTGTCTAGGTTTGATGACACACACTCACACAGATCACACACTCTCACACACTCTCTCGGCAGTGAGAGCGGCAGCCGCGCAGAGAGAGGGGAGTCATGGGGAAGTCAGGAGGAAGAGGAGACTTTGAATGGGTCTACAGCGACCAGCCGCACACCTCCAGGAGGAAGGAGATTCTGGGTGAGAAAACACTTACAGCAACGAAATAACAGTGATAATACAAAAATCATCTCCAAATCTGTGTGAAACCCAGTTTATCTATTTATTTTCGTTGTTCGTTTATGAAAAGGTTGAAGGAGGAGAATGTTCTTTTTTTTTTTTTTCCTCCCCTGACTTTATGAAGCCGGTTAAACCTGTTTACACGCTGTTGCTTAACAAGTCCACAATGGATGCAGGGAGACGGGCAGACATGAGGCTGGAGAGCACCACAGTGTTCATGGATCTGCTTGCTCGTTGATGCAGAGATCATTTAAAATCATTTCACGGCAGATTTTAATAATAGAAAGTATTGTTTTTTCCAGTAAAGCAGCTGTATTGGACTGAACTGTGCTCCTCACGTTGGTTTCTCCCACAGTTTACACAGAATTGTCCGTTTTGTTGATTTTCAGGCTGAATTTAAGCAGTCTATTGCCTCCCATGCCAGTACTAAAAGTATATTATTGGAACTGTAGACCTTCAGATATGAGAAGAATGTGGTGTTTTTCGGCTGAGCGCTGTGACTATTGAATGATATTCAGGTGAGAAATGTTCCACTGAGCCAAAGGAGGATTTCTTTATGTAAACCAGTCTGCCTGTGTGTCATCTTTTCTCCCTTGTGAGACAATGACAGTGTATTGATAGCAGGTGCTGGTGACAGTGCTCTTGGGAACCGGAGCCGGTCCCTCCTCAGACACAATGCAGCTCCTGAGGCCAGAGCGCCAGACTGAGACCATCCCCACAAAATAACCACAAGACACCTTTCAAGAGAGCTTATCTGTTCTCAGGAATAGACTGACGCTCTGGTGTATTGTTCTTTTCTATTTCAGGCATATGAAATTAGTATTGTAGATTCTTATCAGTTTCACCACAATCTGATTCAGAACAATTCACTGTGAAGGAGTTGGATTCCTGCAGATGTGTATCTGATCCGGGCTGTCATATGGTGTGAACGGAGGAGGGGAGGGACTTTTGACACCAGCGAGTGCTGAATTATTGAGGCGTTTTGTTTGAATCATCCTCCGCTCTGGCCGCAGGGCAGACGCCGCTGCCGTTGTGCCTCGGACCTTCACTCTGTTCAGGGTGAAATGCTGACTGACAGGTGGTGGTAACTTCATATCGGCTTCCCTGCTTCCTGATGCACAATGCTTTCTGGACGTCTTCAAGCCGCTGTGCCACAGAACAGTGTGTGACTGGAGTCTTGACTGATTTCCTTGCTGAAATCTTGATCTAGATCAATAATGGGTTCAAGGAAGCGTCTTGTCGCCGTGAAGGTGAACTGCAGTAACGGCTGTGTCGTGAGTTTTGCACATCACACAGGTTAAACTGCTTTTTTTATGGCGTCTGGTTGTTGATTTACTTTTACACATGTGCAGGTGCCTCCGGTACACCTGTGGGCTGGAGGATACATCCACACATGAGGCCGCCATTGACAACGGTCTTTACTAACAAATAACAGGAAACAACAGGAAACCAGTGAAAACTGTCAACAGAAGGCTTAGCAGGTTCTGGGAAACCACATGCAGCCAAGTCGACATGGAAAACACCAACACCGACCACAGCTTCAGCTCAGAATCTAAAGAGTGGTTTCAGTTTGAACTGACATTAAGAGCAAACTTTCCAGTCGTCAGCAGCACGAACCTCCTTCAGGAGCCTCTCTGATCGTTCTCCACAGTGAGACACGTTCCGTTTGGACCTGAACTAGATCACCTGCGGATTTATAGTCCTCAGTAAGGATGAGAAAGACCTGGGGAGACCCGGTGCCTGTAGAAGGCCGGTCTCAACTGGACACACATCCTCCTCCTCATGTGCCTCAGGCTGAGTTTATGAAATGTAACGGTGTCCTGATAAGGGGTTGAATTGCGATGTGGTGTCATTAGTATGAGGGGTGAATTCCTCTGGGCTAATGATCAACAGAATAACGAGGATCTGATGAGTTAATGGGTGACCTGCAGACCAAACCAGGACCCGCCGTCTCTGATCCTTCGGTCAGCCCGCTGAGCTGTATTTGCATGGAAACTTTACACTGCTAAGCCGTACACAGAGACGCACGGCAGATTTGCATTCGATATCCCACGATTGTGTCTTGTCCGCCGTGCGCGGAGGTTTGGGCTCTGCAGCGCTTTGCATGCAGGGATCAACTCTGAATGGTGGTGTTGTTTTTTTTTTTGGTTTTTTTTTTTCCAGGTGTTGTGTTTCTGTGCCGTCAGGCTCATATTTTACTCTACGTGGCAACTTCTACTTTTATCTCTGCAATGTAAAAACAGTCAGAGATCATTTACAGTAGTATAATTTCTGTAGGGTTTCCTGAGTTCCACAATTTAGAAAGCGGACTTCTGCTTGACATTTCTCATGATATAATAAACCTAATTGTGTTTATCTCCATTGAATATTGTAATTGATGATAGTTAAAAGACTTTTGTAAACTTTACGGTGTTGTGCGGAAACAGAAAAAAGGAGAATAGAAGCTGTGCTTCAGTCTGCTTCTTTGATCTTTAATGTTTGATATCTTTTTCCTGAGAGTGAGGGTGTGTTTTTCCAGAGAACAGAGAATAAACCGGAGTTAGAAATGACCTCGGCTTTCTTTTCGGTGTAAACGTGTCCGCTCCGTCGCGGCACGTCCTTTCTGTTCTCCTGGAGAACCACACGGTGCAGCTGCAGATCAGAGCAATCTGGGTGAACCACAGCTTCCTGGCGGGCCTGGTTCAGCTTCCTGAGGAAGTCGCTGTTCGGTTTCCCCCCACCTGGGGAGAGGTGTGCCTGGCCCAGACCGGGACGGGCCGGTGCTGACCCCCTGGGGCTGGCTGGGGGTGCGTGAGGACAGGGTCAGCAGGTACGGCAGAGGACGAGTGGGTGGCGTTGGAGGAAGCGTCCTGAGGCGCTGGTGTCTCTGAAGCGGCCGTCCTCGGTCCACTGTCGCTGCTCTCAGACATGGATGTCTGCAGCTCAGTGGTTTTATGCTCGGATGCACAGAAAGCCGCAGGCGTGGCTCAGGCCTGGCTGTGAATGCAGGTGAAATACTGCAGTTTTTTCTCTTTCAGGTACGTTTACATGTTAATGAAACTTTTCCAGAACGTTTTTGAGATTATCTTAAAGACATTGAAAATTCACTTTGGCCTAAAATGTAGAAATTTTCCAATTTCCAAGATGTTATGTTGTAAAAGTCTTATCAACCAAACCGTTTCTGCAGCAGGGAATTCTCGCTTCAGCCCGCTGGCTTGTATCTACGCCTAGTTTTTTGTTTCCCTCAGCAAAACAACACCTCTGCCAATTAAATCAGACTTTAGTCCCCGGAGGGGGCTGATGTTCCTCACAGCCTGCTGGCTGGTGATCGCCGCTTCACTGTTATCCTGTAGTCACAGTGACACATCAACACCTTTATCTGTCTGGACTGTGATAAACAAACTACTTTGTATCCCATGCTTATTTTTTGTCGTTACGGTTCTTTGCGTTTCCTCAATCTTTCCACCTCTTTGCTGAAAGTCTGACTTTCTGCTGTTTTTCCTCTCATGTGTCCTCAGCCAAATACCCAGAGATCAAGTCCCTGATGGGTCCAGACCCCCAGCTGAAGTGGGTGGTGTCCGGCATGGTCCTGACCCAGCTCCTGGCCTGCTACCTTGTCCACGACCTCTCCTGGAAGTGGGTCTTCTTCTGGGCCTACGCCTTCGGCGGCTGCATCAACCACTCCCTGACCCTGGCCATCCACGACATCTCCCACAACGTGGCCTTCGGCAACAAGCTGGCCCGGTGGAACCGCTGGTTCGCCATGTGGGCCAACCTGCCCATCGGCCTGCCGTACTCCGCCTCCTTCAAGAAGTACCACATCGACCACCACCGCTACCTGGGCGGCGACCAGCTGGACGTGGACATCCCCACGGACTTCGAGGGGTGGTTCTTCTGCACGCCGGCCAGGAAGGTGCTGTGGCTCTTCCTCCAGCCGTTGTTCTACGCCCTGCGGCCGCTGGTGGTCAACCCCAAGCCGGTGTGTCAGCTGGAGGTCCAGAACGCGCTGGTCCAGATCGCGGCCGACCTGATGGTCTACTACCTGTGGGGCGTGAAGCCCATCGTTTACCTGATCGCCGGATCCATCCTGTGCATGGGACTGCATCCCATCTCCGGACATTTCATCGCCGAGCACTACATGTTCCTGAAGGGCCACGAGACGTACTCTTACTACGGGCCGCTGAACTTGATCACCTTCAACGTGGGCTACCACATGGAGCACCACGACTTCCCCAGCATACCCGGCAGTAAACTGCCTCAGGTGAGCGGCGGACTAGCTCGTGACGGCGGGATCGGCAGCTGAACTATGGACCCGGCTCACTTTTTTTCCCTCGTAGATTATTAGTTGAGCGGTGGAGAACGAGCACAGCTCCACTTACATCACCTCCAGGTGTGGGCCGATAAGACGGGCCTCGCCTGTCGATCCCTAACGCCACACGTCATTCCTTTTTCTCCCCCCCCCCCCCCCTTTTTTTTTCTGTCAACAGCAAATACTTGTGCAGTGAATAGGCGGGCATGGTAACTGTTTAACTCGCTCCTCCAGCAGGAGCAGAGCTTTGGGAGATTCAATAGCCCATGACTAATGAAAAGTCCGCTTTTCACCTGTCAGGCTTTAGTATATCGCAATAAATATGAAAACAGGACTTTCCTGAAACATCCAACTGTTGGGATTGTCACAGAGCGGCCGGTTTCATCTGGAGTGGGCCCGGGCGGTGGAATCAGAATCAGGTTTACTGCCTGGTATAGCAGCCTGTAAAAGGAGTTTGTTTTGAAAAGAAGAAACTGATTTAAAAGGCACAAAGATAAAATATAAATACACGGAATTAAGAGAGAAAGAAATAACACGATAAATATGATGAGGATTTACAGAATTTATGTAAATTACAAAAGTATTTACAGTAATGAATTTATAAAGAAATAGTGGCATAATAGCCTTTAGATTTAAACTTTAAAGTTTTTCTTTGTTGTTTTGTAGAGAAACTGTTTTCACAGAATCAAACAGTTTCTAGAGAAAATAACTCCAATTTCCATATAAAGCTGAATTTAAAGAAAAATACAGATAAAAACTTCTGCTATAGCTGTTGCTTTATGCATGTTTTTATAGATTCACCCTGACAGCATGGCTTTGATGCTGATGGTGAGATCTCAGCTCGGGCCTGCTGCTCTGAAGAAATTTGTTTAAAAAAGAAAAAAAAACAAAAAAACAATGGTGAGCTGGATTAGAGTCACTGGGGGGGGCGGATTTGGCCCACTGACCTTTTGTTTGATACTCCTGCTGTAGAGTATGGGCAGGAAATTAATTTTTTCAAGTGGCCACACAAAAAAAAATTCAAACTTTGAGTAGTTGAACTCATCACTGGCTCTTTTCATGTTTGTTTTCCTGCTCTAATAACTATTCATGTCTTATTGAAAGTACATTCCCAGTGTTGGGAGTTAGCTCTGCTCATCAACCCAGGAAAGAGGGTAAAAGTAGCTGCTGAGTGTGAACTTTATTTAAAATAAAGATGCACAAAACACATCAGAAGTCTGTAACTTTTCCTAAAAAGATGCATTTTTTCAGACTCGCCTGTTCAAATTGCCTGGAGCTCCCAAACATGTTTAACCTCTTATAATATTTGCAGCTTGTAAAATCTTTCTAAATTCACCTCAACTGTAGATTATGTTGCATTTACTCTCACAATCACCTTTGAACTCAAACATTTCAACACATGTAAATGTTAATTTACTCATTATTTTGTGAAAGTGTTGTGGAGAGGAAGAAGGCTGCAGACTCCTGACCTTTACGCCAGTTTTCCCCTTGATTCATGTTTTCTGACTGGCAGCTGAAGCTCTGCTGCAGAGTTTGAGGAGTAAACTACTTTGCACTTCATGAAGGCTCTCCGGATCCTCACCTCCTCTCTGGTTTCTGTCCGGCAGGTGAAGCAGATCGCCGCGGAGTACTACGACTCGCTGCCCCAGCACTCCTCCTGGACCCGGGTTCTGTGGGACTTTGTGTTTGACGACAGCATCGGGCCCTACGCCCGGATCAAACGGCAGTACAAGCTGGACAAACAGGGATAGGCCTGCGTCCGCCGCCGCCGCCGCCGCCTCCCACAGCAGGAACGTGAATTTCACTGGTTCAGCATCCTTTATTTACTCCAGCTTCAATGTTTCTGCATCGTGAGGTTGTTTGATGCTTTCAGCTGATCTGTTCTGTTCTCACATGTAGGATGATGTTCACATTTCCATTCATACCATGTACAGGTTCAACACCCACACACACACACACACACACACACACACACACACACACATCAGTGTCCTGCGTTAACACTGACAGTCCCGAGGGCCCGTCGCTCCTACTGCTGACATTTCCCTGAGCCCCGAGGTGATTTAGTCACATTTCCTCATCTGTAGAATGAACCCACGCTTTAAATTTGGATAAAGGTCACATGCATTCTCATGAGGGCTCACACACACACACACACACACACACACACACACACACACCACTACCTCCTTCAGTTGCCTTTTTCCTGACAGTCAGACTCATTACGTGTTTCTGATTGTGAGGATTTAAAACACAGATTGCTGAACGTTGTTGCAGAGCAGCGCTGAGACGGAAAAGCTTTTCTTTTCCTGGGTGAAGCCTCGCTCTGCGCTGGAAACAGTCCGATTGCATCTACTGGGAGTGGACTAATGAATCGAAACCAAATCAGATGCTGCCTCTTTAGCCTGTTTTGCTGATGCAGCTTTTCTCTACAAAAACCTTTAATCACACACATTAGCTCCTTTTTTGTAATAAAGTTTGAAACGCCACCTCTGAAGCGTCACCGGCGTCAGAAACCAGTCAGTCGTCCCTCTTAGCAGAGAATCAGCTCTAATGGAAACATGTCCGCTGCACAGCTGCTGTGCTTGTTGAGTTTTTGTAATTTTGTCCACCTGTTTTGCAGCTTTGTGTATTTGCATAATCTTGTTTATATTGTTTCTATTTAAATGATTATATTAAAGTCTTTCTAAGAAGAAACCATTAAAAACATGAAGGTGGCTGATTGTGTTTGTTTGTTGCTTATATGCTTATTCTTAAATCGAAACATGATTAATGTGAGTGAACACACACACACACACACAGAAACACAGAAGTGAAGGACATGGCGTGGATTGTTGACACGTGTTTGTTTGAACAAATTTACTTCCAGCTTTTAAATGAGAAGGTATTTGAGAGCGGACAGAGTGGATAGAATGCAACAACCGATAATCCCCCGGATCCTCCTGCACACACACATCGAGCTACCATCACGTCGGCCTACGCTTCACTTTCTGCACATTCTTATCTATTTGCATATCGCCGGAGCGCCTCCCTTTTCTTTTTTTTTTTCCTCCCTTCACATCGCTACCATTATCAACAGCTCATATAAAGAGAGGGGAACCTTCATAGAAACAAACCACTATAATAAATGTACCACCGTTTATATATATTTGACTTTTTTTTCTTCTTCTTCTTCTTCTTCCCCAAACCAAATAAAGAAAAAAGTAATTTTTTAAGAGACGGAGGGTTTCATGCATACTCGGGAGGCTCACAAAGCATAGGGTGACTACTAGATTGGACTACAGTTTTATATCTAGGTAAAACCAGGTGGCACATTTACAGTTGTGGGCCTGTTCAGTGAACGATCCCCACGCATCTGGACGGCTGGAGAGAGACGACTCGGCCGTACTGGGGCTGCTCTGCTCCGGTAACTCAGTCACTGTTGGATTGCGTTTCTTGGATACTGAGGAAAGCAGTAATTGAAGTTGATTACAGTTTTTTTTTTTTTCTGTTTGGCGGGAAAAGGTTAAACGCACAACGCCAGTATGAGCAAGGCGGTGAAAAGCTTTCTTCATGACGCCGGTTGAGGGCCGGTGGGTCTGCGGCACCGTTCCGCCCACGTTGTGCTTGTAATCGTCAGACAGTTAGCTACTCAGGGACGAACTCAACACAAACCATCCGAAATAGAAAAGGCTGACATAAACGGTGTGCAAGATTCCTTTTTCCTTCTATAATATCAATAAAATACTCATTGTCATCAACAGCATCGTCATTATCACCACAGTTTTTAAATAATAAAACAGTAAAAACTTAGAAAACAAAAATATTTTCTTCTCAAGACCCGGACTGAACAGAGAACACAGAGTGGCGCCGCGGGGCCGACTGGGCGGAGGAGCGCAGAGAGGACCGTCCGTCGTCCGTCGTCCCTCACTTCCTCCCGCCTCCATCACAAAGCCAGCGTCCGGCCATCCTCCCGGTGAACCCCTCCCCCCCCCCTCCTCCTCATCGCTCCGTCTCTTCCCTCCTCTCTTCGTCTTTTGCTGTCCAGCAGACTTCAATGTTGGCACAACATCTCTGCAACTCGCCCCGTGGCGTCTCCAGGTCACAGAAACATTGAGAGAACATTCCCTGGTCCTCGGGTCTGTGCATCTGCATGTCCCTCCTCCTCCAGCTCCTCCTGCCGCTCTCCGCCGCCTCCTCCTCCTCCTCCTCCTCCATCACGGGGGATTAGGACGTACCGATTCTGCCGATTTCTTGTCTGATGGCTGGAAGAGAAGAGCGCAGAGGGAGGACTTCGCTCAGCTGCACTCAGGCTGTAAACTTTACGAGCGTCAGGCTGTAAAACCTGCTCGGTGGAAAATATTAATAACGAGAGGCTGCGGTCTCACCGTTTATGATCTCGTCTTTCACCTTATGCAGCTCGCGCACAACTTCGTCCAGAATTTCCTGCAAAGCAACAAACGGAGTGTGTAAAACTGAAAACAAAGAGACGAGTGTGACGCAGAAGGAGGCGGAATAGGAACCTGCTTCATCCGGTCGAACTCCGTGTCCGACTCGCTGGTGCTGCCGATCGGCCTGACTCTGAAAACACAAAGACAAACGGTGACGCTCAGCCCAGAAAATCCCCGATAACGGCCGAATACCCCCCCCCGCTGCAGACCTGGACACCAGAGAGGACTTCTCTGCGGAGTTGGATCGTTCCCACGGCTTCTTCACAGCATCTGGGGGAACAGCAGGGACAGAATGAAGCATCTGGAACATCTGGATGAGTCAAGGTCATCTGACCTCCACGGTTCTGGATGAAGGAGTCCCAGAAAGTAGAAACATCCTGGTTTGGATTAAGATATGAGTGACCGACTGTCCTAATCAATGTAATTTTATACGTCAGTCTAAAATAAAGGACTCCTGACTGATGAATAAATGAATGATGTGACTGATTTTGTCCCAACATGGCGTCCAGCCGGCGCCGTGGTGGTTCTCTGTCAGTACCTGTTGAGTTCTGCCCCCGACCGCTGGAGTCGTCCTGCAGCACAGAGAGATCACACTCAGGATTATCATGAAAAGAAGCCATCGAGAACACCCTCACTCCTCCGAAAGCTCCCCCTAGATAAACTCCAGCCAGCTGAATCTGATCACTGTGTTTATTTTTAATCAAGTTCTCGTCACTGAGATAAATTCCTCTGATCGCTGCAGGAGGGAGACTCACCTCGTCTGGTTTCTCAGAAGCTTTCCGTCTGGAAGGAATAAAATTTAAATTAAATTCTGATAATCATCTTTACCAGAGTGAATCCTCCTGTTTCCGTGGTGGGGGTGTGTTCTGTTACCTGCGAGCTAGTAAGGCATTCATCTCCTGCATGAGCCCCTCCCCCCCGCCGCCGCCGCCGCTGCCCCCACTGGACCGGTTGGAGTCGCTTTTCCCCCCAGACCCGGGAGGACTGCTCTCATCCTGAGGGAGACATGAGTTGATGGTGTCAGTCTGTTGCTGGGGGGTCATCGGGACCCCGTCAGGACCCCCGTCAGGGCCCGGGACTGGTCTGCCCCCCCGGCTCACCCGGTGCACTTTCCGCAGCTTGGCTCCAGCCAGGGCCGCGGCCAGTCCTGAGGGTTGGTGCTGGGCCCCTGGTGGGCCCCCGGGGGGCCCCCCGCCGGCGGGCAGCGGAGGGGGCATCGGCGGGGGCACGGCCATCGGGGGCGGCGGCCCCGGAGGGGGCGGGGGCGCCGGGGGGCCGGGCACCGCGGAGGGAGGCGGCGCCACAGAGAGCATGGCTGGGTGACCTGCAGAGACAGGGGGGCCTGGAGGGGCAAACACACAGCAGGGTTAATGCCCGGTGGGGGGGGGGGGGCACTCACGGTCCACCCCGGGGAGAGAGCGGGGGGGGGGAGTTAACTCTGAGGCCAGAACCAAAGCTCATCCTGTCCAACGCCTTCAGCGGTCTACTGACACAACAGTGTTCAGGGTGGGGGCTTTAGGGGGCTTTAGGGGCTTTAGGGGGGTTTAGTAAACTGGTTGAACCGCTGTTTAACCGCTGATGCTTCAGTTTGAATAATCTAATGAAGAACAAACAAACAAAAAAACCGGATCTTGGTTAAATATCTGAAGGTCTTTTAGCCAGTATTGTTTGTTTCATAATCTAAACCGGAGCATGAAGGAACTCACACTGTCATGTGTCTTTGGACACCGGGGAAGGAAAATCTCTCCTACTTCTTCCACAGCAGACTCACTCTCAGCATCTCTTCTTCTGTCAGATCATTTTTAGCGCCAGAGGACTAAAGCGTATTTTTGTCTGGATCCCAGATTAAAGCTTCTCCACGAGGCAAAAAACCTAACAGGCCACGTAAACTGCACACACTTTGTAGTAATCTGTTTTTCTTCATTTTGAACTGTTCTTCATCTGTTTGTTGTCATTTCCGGATCATAACTGAGAACAACTAAATCCATAGAAGAAGAGCGATACGATACTTTAATGTTCTCGGGGGAAAAGCTTTTCAGTTCTTTGAATGGACTGATTTCTTTACTTATTGAAAACAGAACTCTACTTTTAGCGTTTACTTTGAGCCTCTAGACGTGTCAGGAGGAAGAATCGGTGCTGGTCCTTGAAAATCCTCCTCGTAAATGGTGACTCTGGTGACTATGCGGTTCTGGTTCTGCTGGACCTGACTGCTGCATTTGACACCGTGAACCACAACATCTTAACATCCCGTCTGCAGCACCTGGCTGGCATCAGTGGTCCGGTACTGCAGTCGTTCAGGTCCTACCTGACAGATAGAGCTATGTGTGTTTGTCTTGCCAGCTCCTCCGTCTTATGGGGTTCCACAGGGCCCAATCTTGGGGCCACTGCTTTTCTCTCTATCTGTTACCACTGGGGTCCATCCTGAGAAGGCATCTCCTTTCACTGTTACGCGGACGACAGCAAGTTCTATGTCCCATTAAAAAGAAAGAAGTCTTCTCATTAATGCCTCTACTAAGGTGCCTTGAGGACATTGGACGACCCTAAACTTTATCAAGTTTGATGAGAAAAAGCCAGAGGTGATTGTGTTTGGTCCCAGTGATTCCTGTGAACTTCCGCCAGCTGACTTGGGCCCCTTGACTCCGCATGTGAAGCCGACTGTTTTAAATCTGGGTTTTAAAATGGACAGTGATTTTAAACTAGACTCACAGATAAGCGCAGTGGTTAAGTCCAGATTCCTCCACCTCAGGAAGTTGGCCAAAGTGAAATCTATTGTTGCACTTCAGCACTTTGAGACAGTAATCCATGCCTTTATTACATCTCGACTGGATTACTGTAATGCACTTCATGCTGGAGTCAGCCAGTCGTCCCTCGCTCGTCTCCAGTTGGTCCAAAATGCTGCAGCCTGGCTGCTGACTGGAGGACGTAAGAGGGACACATCAGTCCATCCTGGCCTCCCTCTACTGGCTACCTGTGACCTTTAGAGTCAATTTTAAGGTTCTTTTGTTTTTAAATCCCTGAATGGTCTCGCCCCGCCTCACGTCAGCTGATCAGCTGCTCCTGGAGGTGCCGAGGTCCAGGCGTAGGCTCAGAGGGGACAGAGCTTTTTCTGTTGTGGCCCCCAAGCTGTGGAATGAGCTGCCGCTGATCAGACAGGCCTCTTTTTAAGAACGATCTTAAGACACATTTTTATTCACTGGCTTTTAACTCAACCTGAGACTCTGAACTTGGTTTTTTGATGTTTATTTAAATGTCTCTTTTTTGTTGTTGTTTGTTTTTGTTCTTACTGTATTTCATTCTTGCACTTGCACTTATATTTGTGACTTTGTACAGCACTCTGTGCCGACTGGAGCTGTTTCTAAAGTACTATATAAATGAAGTAGAGTAGAGTTGATGGTGTGTGTGATCGATGCGACCTGCTACTGATCGGACCGGTGGACAAACACAGCGAGAGACTCGCTCCTCCTCTCTCCTCCTCATACTTACTGCTGCTGGCCACGGGGGCCGGCTGGGGGACAGGGGAGGGGGTCTTCTTGGGCGAGCCCCCGTCAGACATGGCAGTGTAAGAGGGGGGCGAGGAGGAGGAGGAGGAGGTGGAGGTGGTGGTGTGGGGCTGGGCCTGCTGGTGGAACACCTGCTGCTGCTGCTGCTGCTGCTGGTGGAGGAGGAGGTGCTGCTGATGCTGCTGAGGGTGGAAGGTGGAGGGGTACTGGGGCGGGTGGCCGGGGGCGGGGCCGGGGGCGTGGGCGGGGCCGGGCGGGCCCGTCAGGGGAGGCAGCGGGACGGCCTCGCAGTACTGCGGCGTGAGCGGGAGGTGCTGGGAGTGGGGGGAGTAGGAGTCGTCCGGCTGGCCGTTGGAGTGAGGGTGGGGCTGGTGCTGGTGCTGGGCGTACTGGGGGGGGCCCGTCACGGCGCCGGGGTCGAGGGGCGGGGGCTTCATCCGGGCGTTCAGGGGCGGGAGGGGGTGGGCCACCGGCAGCGCCGGCTGCGGCGGGGGCGCGGCCTGCTTGACGGGCATGGCCATCATGACGGGCGGGGACGAGGAGGCCGGCAGCTGGGCGTACATCTGCTGCATGTGGGAGGCCGACCAGGTGCCGTGTTTCGGCGGCAGCAGGACGTCTTGCTGCTGCTGCTGGAGGAGCAGGTGGCGCGCCGCCGTGGGCGGAGACAGGGGGATCTGGCGGACCTGCCGGCCCTGGGTGGGCACCCCCGCCTGCACCGGGGAGAAGGCGGAGGCCAGCGAGGTGGAGAGCTGGGACGAGAGCTGGGCCTTGTCCCTCGCCGCCCCCGCCTCTTTCTCCTGAGCGGGGGAGATGGAGGCGGAGGAGGGAGGGGAGGCGGAGGCCACGCGCACGTAGGAGGGGGGCAGTGTGCTAGCCCTGTACTGTCTGTACTCGGGGGGAGTGTCTGGCTGGGTGGGGGGGGTGGAGACTTTATATTGCAGAGTGGAAACGACTGTGACGGGCAAAGAGAGAGAGACAGAGGGAGGAGAGAGAGAGAGAGAGAGAGAGAGAGAGGAGATGCAGACCAAGAGGAGGACGAAGGAGGGCAACAAACAAAGGAAAACAGAAAAGAGAAAAACGTGAGAAGAATGAAAAGCAACCAACTGAGCAACCAAGCAAGTAAAGATGAGAAAATCAGGAGCAGTCCAAAAAACAGAAGCCAGTCGCAAATAAGAAAATCAAAATATCATAAAAGAACAAGCAGCAGAATGCAACATGACTGAGCCATGATCAGGAAGCATATGGCGTTCCCCCCCAACGGCAGCTGGAAGAGAGAGATGGCGGTAGAGCATGTTGCAGGGCGGGGGGGTGGGGAGGGGGGGGGGGGGGGGCACTGAGACCCTCAGGGACAGAGGAGGATGTTTAAGTCTGTATGTGTAGCTAAAGCGCAGACTTGAACATTGATATGTGTGCATGGATAAGAAAGCATACGGATTTGGGGGGGGGGGGGGGGGGACGGAAACACTAAAGACAGGAGACACTGGGAGAGCCGGGTCACCTGGTGGGGGGGGGCTGGAACAGGAGACCATCCCTGGGTATCTGCTCATGACGAACCCAGCGGTTTGCTTTGGGACAGCAGGGTGTGTGTGTGTGTGTGTGTGTGTGTGTGTGTGTGTGTGTGTGTGTGTGTGTGTGTGTGTGTGTGTGTGTGTGTGTCTCCTTACCCGTTAAAGAAAACACAGAGCAGAGGAAACAGCCTTTTGCTTCCAGTTCAGATTGTTTATTGACACATGGAGAGGTGTGTGAGGCTTCCGTTCACCAAAATGTTTGTGTGTGTCCGGTCGTATCATGTCCAGCTTGGTTTCCAGAGCACATCGTGTGTGTGTGTGTGTGTGTGTGTGTGTGTGTGTGTGTGTGTTGATATAGCTGGGCGTGGATGTGTTTGTTCAAACCTCACCTGATCCTGACGTCCGCCGCTCCCTCTCCTTGTGCGCCTGCATCTGATGCTGCTCCATCATCCTGTCAGGCGGAGGGAAGTCAGCGCTCCTGAAAGCTGCTCTTTTCAGACTCTGCTCTCTAATTCAGCCTCGTGTGTCACATGACTGCCTATCGATCAGATTAGACCCTCGGAGCTGATCAATCAAGCCCACGCTCGCTTTAGATTTAACCCTGAATGCAGATAAAGTTACAAATAAAGTCTAATGTGGAGGCACCTCTTCTTTCTTTTTATTAAAAATAAAAAAATCTTTTCAAAATGTAATAACTGCAGCCAATAATGCAATAATTCACAAACAGGACTCCATTTGCATGAAATAAAAGCTTTCTTTGAAGGTTTTGTGCAGCTTTGTTGTTAAATTCATTCACTGATGGAACACACTCTGCAATGCACTCTCTCCATGGTGACTGCAGAAACACATTTCACTGTTTTACTACATTACTGGCTGGTACAGATACTCAGAAACAAAAATAAGATGGGCGTGAGACCAGGGTGTGGGGATATTTAAAGTGTAAATAAACTCTCTTCTGTGCCATTAATGTTCTGATAAATAAAACCTTCAGAAAATAATTAGTTCAGTTAAAATTGATCTTATTTCACCATCTCTACTTAAAAAAAACCCCTGAATTTCTGTAAAAGAGTGACTATATACTATTCATTATCAGTCAGTGAAGATAAACTTTATTGAAAATATCTGCAGCGTTCCCATTAATCCTATTTAATAAACCAATCCTGCTCCTGCAGACGCATCTCGCTGAAACCTCTCATCTCTTCAGATGAATTTATGCTAAATAAATATTGAAATAAGCAGAATTTAGGCCTCGTTTTGAATGTACCTCCTCTGAGCCTCGTTCTCGTCCGAAGACGGCCCATTCTGGCGCTGAACCACTGGACCTGAAAGACAGAACAGAAGAATGCGTCCATGACGTGAAGACAGATCCAGGAGTCGCGACAAACAAAAAATCCACCGCTGTGTTTAACGTTTCTGTATATTTCAGTCATCTCTGCAGCACAGAGACAGAAACATGGAGAGAACCACATGAGTAACACAGTCCTCCAGTCTTCAGCACGTGTTCCACATGTGTGTTATCAGCAGGGAGGAAGAGCGACACGTCTTTCCACATGGATCCAAAAATGACAGCAATCTCATGTAAATGAGCAGTGGCAGGAAGAGGAGCAGGTCCAGGCAGCAGCAGGCCTGGAGAGAGGAGCTTCAGGGCCCTGCAGGCTCCACACAGCCTCATCCCCTCACCACAGCCTCATCCCCTCACCACAGCCTCATCCTCTCACCACAGCCTCATCCCCTCACCACAGCCTCATCCTCTCACCACAGCCTCATCCCCTCACCACAGCCAACATCTGGATCCTGTGGATCGTCTGCTGCAGACTCAGCTGCTGGCTGCCGGACTCCAGCCTGCATGTGACCGGGTGTCTTCCTGGCTCTGCTGCTGCTATTAATGGGTCGAGCGCTGATCACATATCAGCAGAACGCCGGCCGTTAAACTTCGCCGTGACTTCCTGAGCGCTCACGGCTGATATTTCCGCTGGCAGCGTCTGGAGCGACGAGGCCAGTCAGCACGAAGCAGAGCAGCACAGTGAGCTCTGAGAGTCGACATCCTCATATGGCACCTTCAACTCCTCCCACTGCTTTGAAACGAGGGTTTTTCATACTGTTTTTTGCTCATTACCGAGATTATTTCTTATTATCTGTAGCTGAATCACATCCAGAACCTGAGTTTCTCTTTAAGATATATGCAGGAGGAACATGAGGAACACGTTAAAGATCAATACAGAGTCCTTATTTAAACTTCTTAACAGAAGGGGGATGGTAACTGTAGGAAATAAATATTACACAGGTACTGAACTGTAAATATTTGTTTCAAAAACGGAGTTATTTATTTCTGAAGCTTGGTTTTGTCGACTCAGCTGTTTTCTCCGACAGCTCTGTCTCCTCTGCAGCAGACAGAGGGATCCAGTGTTCAGCAGGCGGTTCTGTTTTATCGCTCCCATCATCCATCACTGCTTCCCTGCACATTTCCACTCATCCGCTCTTTTTAACAACATGTCAGCATTTTTCTGTGTTTCCTGAAATTCACTTGTTCACTACTGTGTCTTTTGTTTTCAGGGAAGTGAAGAACTCAACACAGAGAAATCAGTCACATCATTTCATTATAATTTATCAGCTAGCGATATTTGCCTCTCAGTGATGAAGCTGGAGGCTGGCGGGTTTATGCTGTGATTGATGCCAACATGGAGCCAGTCAACGAGCTTTTTATGAACAGGTAATGAGGATCCTTCATCTGTTCTCAAACAGAACGACAGCTCCGGTCTTTTCAGTGTCATTTTAATAAGAGGTGGGAAATAAAAATGCTTTCTTCCCTCCTCCTCCTCCTCCTCCAGCGTAACTGGCCATTAAATTCTGCTAATATTCACAAGGTTAAGCAAACACTCGCAGGGCTAAAAACACAGAAGCAGCCTCTGTCTGCGAAGTGAGAAGGACGCAGAAGAACGGAGTCTTTACAGCCAAATTCAGAATATCTGCAAAATTCACATCTCAAAAAACAGAGCCGAGCCTGTCGTTCAGTCTTCAGCCTGCAGCACATGTACTGATTCAGATGGTTATATTCAGACGAACACGCAGAAAACGCAGGTTGTTCTCTACAAACAGTGTTTTCTGTGAGAGCAGAGGGATTCAGGACAGTTAACACAACATTAACACTCTGCAGACATTAATGAGTTCAATGTGAAGGAGACACTTATCACCCAGCGCGAGTGTGTGTGTGTGTGTGTGTGTGTGTGTGTGTGTGTCTGACTCATGCCATACGTCTGGGGCTGTTGCCATGGTGAAGGTCAATAAGAGCGTGGCGTTCAGGGGACGGCGGGCCTGATCGGACATGTCGGCTTTGTGCCGTCGCTCCGGAGACGAGACGCGCGTCTCTGCGTCTTCATCCATCCCTCCTCCTCTGCTCTCGTCTTTTTTCATTCAAATCTTTAAAACGTGACGATCACAGAACATTCAGCCTCCAATTAGAGACGAGAACCGGCTCACTCGTCCCCCGTCCCTGATCAGGAGGCTGGACGGAGACTCTGAAGAGCGAGGCAGACCCGGGTTCCCATCAGCCTGAGCTGACAGCCTCAACGTCTGCGTCCGCCTCGCGGCCCTGAAGCCTGTTATTAATATAACTCCCTGTAATCCTAGAGACACGGCGTCAGGTACTGGACACAACTGACAGATTTAAATTATTACTTTCACTAAAGTTAGCGACTATAAATACAGACTATAAGACTGGAGTGAATGAAATGATAAAACTCTTTACAATCACAGCCTAAATAACTCGGTGGTAGCAAATGTGTCAGGATGTTAATCTGAAATCAGACGTCAGCTTCCACCAGGGGAGGGATAAATCTGGAAGGCTGTCAGAGAATCAACAGACATGAAGACAAATCCAAGTTCTCTACATATTCTGATACATTAACACACACTGTGTTGAATCTTTACGCCTTTTAAATGTGCGAACGGCAAAAATGAATCCAGAATTTCCAGATATTTAGTGTCTGAATAAAAAGAAAAACCAAGGTTCTCTTTCTGCTCTAATGCACGCTGTGTTTCTGGACTCACTGGTCTGATTCAGGTGAACATGATGAAGCAATAACAATATATTCCATGAACACAAACACACAGCTGATGTTTACATGTTTCTGCTTTGACATTCGTCCTTCTAATGTGAGTTTGAAGAGTCGCAATCGCTGTGCTAAGTTGTTTTTCTTCGACTTTTGCGCTTCTACTTCTCTGTGGTCAATATTTTCAATCCAATATTACATTATCTATGAACTCTTACTGTCATTTTAACGCCACTGAGCATGTTCGTGTTAAAACCAGCAGTAAGCTGAGCAGCCCTGCTCTGAGCACAGCTGAGGTGGGATCATAAAAATAAAGACGCTCCACTACTTTCCAGGCCAGATTCAAACCGTTGCTCCTGGAGCTCCCTCCGTCTGCCTGACGCCACGAGAGGAACCCTCCTCTGCTGCCGAGGCTCACTTACTGAGGACGATAATAGCAGAGGAGACCCGTCGGAGCACACCAGGTGAGACGTTTGGCGTCCGCATGGCGACGACGTCCCTGATCCTCTGTCAACACGGAGGAACGGTTCTGCTTGTCCCAGCCAGGAGGGGCTCGCAGGACGGGGCTGAGCCGGCCGGGAAGCGTTTTCCCTCCACAGACGTGACGACACCCCGGACCGACCAGGAGAAAGCAGAGCCGCCCCCCCGCGGGGTCACCACACCCCGGCTCCACACGGGATATTTTAACCGCCAATAGGAGGGTCGCAAGGGCGGGGCGGCGTGACCCCGCAGTCAAACACTCATATATTCACTCTCAGTATCTGATGAGCGCACACACACACACACACACACACACACACACACACACACACACACACACACACACACACATGGATTAAAAGTAGCTTGTAACCTGAGATGCCAAAGCTTATTTACACCTATTTACACCTACAGAGAGAAGGCTTAGAGCGAGTCCGGCCTCAGCTTCATGTCACTTAAAACATTATTTATTTAGAAAACTGCTAATGTGAAACACACCAGAACCCGAACCCAAACCCGAACCCTCCGACTGCTTTAACCTCTAATTACAAGGAGGCTCACAGGAAGTCTGTAATGAGGCAACGACACATCTGAAGATTTACTCCACCAGGAAGAGTCCTGAAGGAGTTTAGAGTCAGAGATGAAGCCAGACCTGAACCTAAACCAGAACCAGAACCCCCCTCGCCACCCGATCCAGTCCATTGTTTGTCACCACGGCAGGTGCAGTACAGGACCTGAACCAGCAGGGGGCGGTACATCTCAGTGCAGGTCTGCTGCTGTTACTGAATCACAGACATACATAACTCAGGTCAGTAAACACACAGTGTCTGCTCAGTAACACCTGGATCAATTCAAAACATTCAAACACTCAGAGGAACAGATCAGCGTCAAAACGATGGGGTGCGTTTGATGTGCTCACCTCCGCTGTCAGGCGAGCTGAGCACGTTGAGGGCGAACAGCATGGCGTTGGAGAAGGTGGTGGCCTCCTCCTTGCTGGCGAAGTTGAGGCCGTAGACCTGCCGGGCGTCGCGCCACTGGTGGAAGGTGGGGGTGGCCTGGTTGTACTTCAGGCCCTTCACGATGGAGTAGTTGATCACCACCTGTCCACCAGCAGGGCGGGGGGGGTCAATCGGCCGTCTCACACATTCAGACGCCTCTTCGCGTCCAGACGGCGCCTGGCTCCGACGGGCCGGCGGCGGCTCACCTGCTGGTCCTGCAGCTTGACGCCCACCACCCGGAAGGTGTTGTTGGCAGTGTTGTGGTAGATGTTGATGCGGCTGAAGCCCTGCTGGCCCGGTTTGATGGGAACCCACTTCTTACTGGCGTCGTCGTAGACCATGACGGAGGCCCGCGCCTGGCAGATGCTCTGCTCGCTGTGAGGGGACAGGAGACGAGGACGGGCTGAGCATCCAACACACCTCCGTAAACCGGGCCTCGCACTAACAACAGAAACCTCGGTCGTCGCCGCCCTGCTCGGAGGCCGCGCGGCAGCAGGGCGTGCTGGGTAATGACACGCTGCGTTGAAAACACCAGCGTTTGATCGGCGCGCTCGGTTCCAGCAGATCACGGCGACCAGGAAGCATTTAATAACATACTGAGACGCACAGAGCGGTTCCACCGCAGCGACACACACTGCTTCACATCCCAGCACAAACACACTCTGGAGAAAACACAACACACACACACACACACAACACACACACAGGGAGAACATGCAGACTCCGGTATGCTACCACTACCATTACCTTAAAATCACCTCCATGGAATGTCTACATTCAAACACACTTTTGAGACATTTCATGACGTACAAGTTAGAATAATTAAAAATAAACCAATAAAATGACAGAATCATTTTAGTTTATGTGAGATAAATGTAAAATATATGAAAGTTTCCCGGTTGAAGGGTAAATGATGGTTTAATGATTGTGTAAATTGAGGCGCATGTGTAACCTGGGGATGTGTAAAGGTGAGGAATTGGACACTTCTTAAGGAAGTTTTCTTAACTGATCACCTCAAAGTTGCTGTGATTATTGTTGAGTTTCTCATCAAACCACATGGAAAACAGTCATTTAATCCACGTTCAGCAGTGTTTAGTCTTTTCACTTCAACTAGTCCAGTTTGACCTGAATGTTTGACATGTGGAGAGAAATGAACCAAAAAACCTCGACGGAGCTTAAAAACAAGACGCAGAAGCAGACAGAGGCTGTGGAACAGTGGTTTGCTCTCACAGCTCACTCACTGAGATGTGTGTGTGTGTGTGTGTGTGTGTGTGTGTGTGTGTGTGTGTGTGTGTGTGTGTGTGTGTGTGTGAGATCAGAAATGCAGGATAATGATCAGGAGGCCCTGGAGAACCGGCGCAGTGTGGAAATGCCAACACGTGACGACCTTCTCCTCTCTGCAGGAGGAACACGGCGTGATACCAGAGAGAGAGAGGAGGTAGAGAGAGAGAGAGAGAGAGAGAGAGAGAGAGAGAGAGAGAGAGGAGAGAGAGAGACCACACACACACACACACCCAGACTGCATGGACACATGGTTCAGTCCCAGTCGGCTCCTCTCCGTCATCTGCTCCCCGGTTCCCTCCAGGTCGCCACATAGCCTCAGATAACTGTTCCACTGCCTCCACACACACACAAACACACACACACACACACACACACACACTTCATGATTTCCAATCAAACTGATTTATAAATGCAGACACACCGAGGATCGAGGCATCAGGAAGATTTCTCTTTGTTTATATGGAGACTTGCTGTATCTCAATAGAAGAAGGCAGCTTTACTCTGAAAAGGTGAAAACAGATCACTGTATCTGTGTGAATATGTTCTAAAATCTCAGGATGAACTCTCAGAACACGTCACCTCGTTTCTGTGGGAAAAACCTTTCATGTGAGGCGTCCAACATTTGGCCAAAATCAGAGAAAAACAAGGAAACATCTCTATTTCTTTAATCCTCATTTTTTCCTCATTTCTTTTCTGTTCTAATAGGAGTAATAAGAGCATAACTAGATGTTTGCTGGTTCAAATCCCACTGCTGACAGTTCACCAGCGAGGGTTCCAGAACAAACCCTACACTGAAACACCTTGAGAAGTGACTCCAAATTCAGATTTCATCTGTTTGTCATCTGACTCTTCCTCTCAGGCTGGTTGTGATCAACACTTTATTTTAAATAAATGCCGGCGTGTTCAGACTCCTAACAGCCTCACAAACTGTGAGTTGTGATTATTTATAGGTTACTCTGCGGTCCGTTTCCCTGTTCGGGGCCCCTGAACTGAAAGACGGCGACTCCCCCGCCTCAAAGTCTCGTGACAGACGGATTCCCACGCCTCTACTCCTGTCACGTCTCCATCGCTCCACACCGCGCAACTGCTGCCTTCTGCACAGGAGACGCAGCGACTGAGCGAAGAGACGACTCAAAGCGGAGCTCAGGGAGCGACAGCCAGCAGCAGAGGAGGCGGAATCTGAAAAAGGTCGGCGATGGCTCAAATCCCAATCAGTGACATTCAAATAACACGATGAATCAAAGCGACGCACACGGCTCTCACAGCTCTGGGAAAAGGCTCAGCGGAGGAGACCAGAGTAAACACGTCCCGGCAGTGAAGGAGGGATTCACATCAGCAGCAGCGTCATGCTGGAAAACTACTTTATTAGTCGACGGTTTACTTCCGGGCGAGCAGGAGAAAACAGCAGAAGAACAGCTGAGCAGTGAAGCAGTGACGTGAAAGAATTCTCCTCTTTTACTTCAGAAGAGAAAAGTGAAGCTCAGGTTAAACTGGCTCCAAACTGAACCCGACCCGAAGCGAGTTCCCTCATTAACGCTGGACTTTAATCTGTTTTACCGTGTTCCAGATGACCTTTTATCAGCTATAGTCTGTTTACAATCAATAACTTATGACCTCCCTGCGGGTCAGGGGTCGGCCAGCAGTCTCCAAAACACCCACTGTCAACATTTACCCTCAAATGAGCCACAAAACAAGCCAATTATTAAAAAATGAAGAACATCCAATTCTTTTCATCCAGTCTTTTTCTCATAGATTTTCCCACTTGAGCCATTTTATGCATCTCTGCAGCTTCACAGCTCTTTATAGCCGATCTGCATTTCCTAATTTTTTTGGGGGGGTCTTTTAGTTATTTTATCCAGTTTTAGGAAGTCCTGGAATTCTGGCTGTTTTAAACAATTTTATCTTGTTTTGTTTAAAGCTGTTTTTAGCCTTGGAGATTCGACCATTTTTGAGAATCTGCTAGTTTCTGTATGAAGTTTGCATGTTCTTCCACTGTGGAGAAACTCGGAGCGACTCTGAAGAGGGCGAAGCAGTGAGGAAGACGACAGATGGACAGTGGCTTCATGTGTTTATAAATCTGAAATGGTAAAAATCCAGGCACATTCCTGAACGCTCCATGTCATTTTCGTCTCATAAATAAACCCAAGTATCCCTCATGGCATTGAATATCAGAAAAGCACACCGTCGGTCCATACATCCAGAGCCTCATCACATCATTCACTCCACACCTCTGTTGAGATGGAAACATCCCTGATGTCTGCCGAGCAGAGCAGAGCTGTGTAAAGCTCCGCCGCCGGACCACTCCGGGCTGCTGGATCCACTCTGCTCCATACTATAGACAACATCTTTAAAAATGCAGGAGCGCTTCACCGCGACCAGCTCATGAATAACCAAAGGAACCGTGCGCGTTGTCCACCGTGATCGTCTGCAGCCGGCCGCTTCGTCCTCGTCGAGCGTCTTCTGTGTTTCAAATCCTAATCTGTTCATTGTGTTTTTTGGGGGGAAGAAAAGGGATCAAGTTCACTTTATTCAGCAATAAGATCCCATCTGAGCCTTTCACCTCGATTTCACTGGAATCAGCACATTTTCTGAATAATGTTCACCGAAAAAAGCAGCCTGGGAAAAAAAAAAACTACAGAGAGATGAATAGAAAGCTGAGAGGAAACGGAGAGTGGAGGGGATATGAAAGCTTCAGCCACACCGAGCACAGAGCACCTCACACACACACATCCTCCTCCATACACACATCCAGTGTGTGTGTCCATGTGTCCATTAGCAGAAAACACTGCGTGTGTGTTCCTGACGGTGGTTTTCTGCTCCTGTGAGGTGCAGTGGATCCACGGCAAAGAGGAGGGAGGCGGGCCGGGTCTCTGGGCGCCACCAGAGGGCAGGGCTGGGGGGGGCGGGGGGGGGGGTTCTCTTATCATGGCAATTAGCGTGAGCTGCAGGAGTAATGGTTCCATGCTGCTGGTCGACAGAGGAAGTCAAACAGAGGCCCAAACTAAAAACTCTCAACACTGTCAGCCAAAATTACTGGATTTATTACACCTAAACTGAGTGAATGAAGCTCTGACTGACTCTGGAAACGCATCTCTAGGTGAAAAAAATGTCCGTCCGTTTCTAGTTCAGCCAGGAATGTTTCATAAATGAAGTTTACAGTGATAAGCTGAGACAGATGCTTTATGCAGAGGGAAAAAACACACCTCACCTCCCCTTTTGTATGAAGCTAAAAACACTTCAAATCACAATTTCTGTTGAATATGTTAGAATTAATCAGAGTAAAAATGATAAAATAAATATCTACACATGCTAATAGGATGTGTTTCTCTGCAGTCTGAATCGTTTCTCTTTGTTTCCCTGCTAAAAACTGAACATCAGAACGTACTGAAAGACCTGTGGAGGCTTCAGAAAAGATCTATTTATAATGACCACAAATTGAAAAAGCACCATGATGCTTTCTGAGCAGCTGGAAGCTTTGACTGCTTGTGGGATTTCAATTCATCAACTTTATTCATTTACTCTATAGAACAATGTGAATCTTCCAATAAAATCCACACCTAGTTATCAAGTCTAAAAGTAAGAGTTTATTTTTGAATGTCTCAGAGAGGAACATGGGGAGCATGTAGGCCACAGAAGAGCGGGAACTTGCCCTCTTATCATGTGTAATCACCTCCTGGCGCCCCGGCGGTTCCCGCCACACTAAATCTTAATTAATCAGCGTGCAGCATCAGAGCTGGTTACTCTGCAGACTGCTGGGGCAGCGCTGACAACTTCATTCATCCAGCTAATCAGGTTCATTTCATGCTAATTAAGTAGCTTAGAAAATAACCTCCCGCACAAACAAAGCCAGCGGAGAGACACAGACGCGTCGGAGAGGGTTTCCTGTGCAGCAGAGTGATCATCAGACGGTCTGATGTGTCCCGCGGCGGCGCCGGGCTGATGGAGACGTTCAGGCTTCACAGGTACATCCAGGAAGTGGTTTATTCTGAATTAAGTAATTCAGAATTATATTCATGATCTTGGTGTTTTCATGAGAAAAACGAAGGATTAACTCCTCTCTGGCGCCGGGGTCTGTGAAGCGTTCTGATTGGACGGGGCGACCGTGACGTACTGACGTCTCCCGGAAGTAAACAGCGTTTTACTCTCTGTATTTCTCGATTAAAGGGATACTTCAACATTTTGGCAAATTTTCTCATTTAGCGCAATTCCTTAGTCATTTCGAACAGCATACTTGCTTTTTTTGTGAGGGCGAGCTGTTGTTTATTCAGAGGTGAGTCGGGGAAGGTTTACGGGACGGACACAATGGAAGTGGATGGTATTTTTGTTCCCCCTCATCAAACTCATCAAATACACAATCCAACAACCCCAAAACACTTTGGTGGACACGTTATAATCCACACATTCACTACGCTGTGGAACACCAACAAATAATATCGTAGCGTTACGACACTGAAGCAAATACTGGGAACTACTTTTTCTTTTGAAATAACTACGCCCAGACGCCATGTTTAGTAAGTAGTTCCGTCTTAGCAATCTTTGCATAAACAACTCAATCTGGTAATTTTGCATTAATATTTCACAGCGTGGTGAATGTGCGGATTATAACGTGTCCACCAAAGTGTTTTTGGGGCTGTTGGTTTGTGTATTTGATGAGTTTGATGAGAGAAACCAAAAATACCATCCACTTCCATTGTGTCCATCCCGAAAACCTTCCCCTACTCACCTCTGAATAAACAACAGCTCGCCCTCACAAAAAAAGTAAGTATGCTGTTCGAAATGACTAAGGAATTGCGCTAAATGGGCCAATTTGCCAAAATGTTGAAGTATCCCTTTAACTTTGACACTACAGCTTTGAAAATGTCCGCATTGTTAAGCGCCCGTCGATCCGCTCGTTTCATTATATCCAATCCTTCTAAAACTGCCGCTAAATAAATCGTCTCCATACGAGTCGAAACGCGGACCGCGGGCCGCCATCTTGGAAAATTGCGTCATCCCGACGGAGCAGAACGACCAGAATGAAGTTGCGCCTAATTAGCATACAATTCCGCTTCCAAATGAGAATAAGCCCACCGGTCTATTCAGTTTTAAACTCAATTCCGAACAAAGTTTCCAGGCGTTTACTTAGTCATTTTAGAGTGGAATTAGGTTTTTTTTTTTTTTTCGGATTTATAGAGGAATGAAAAGTCCCGTGTGAACACACAGACTGGAAGACTGTCTCTGAACCAGTCCGCCCTGTGCTGTCATGTGTTGCCACAATTTTTTTCCCCAAACAGGAAGAGGAATACATAATTATGCTTCCCACACACAGCATATCATGGCAGCAGTACCGTACATACACCCAAAATAACAGCCAGATATTTGCAGAGGAGGAAAGCCGGCCAGTCTGGTTGTAACGTACGGATCTCTGTCAGCTGTCTGGTTTTATCACCTTCACCACGAGGATCCCGGCCTCCTCGCTCCGCCGGCCATTCCGGGGCCAAGCAAAGCCGCGGGCTTTGTAAACTATGGGTGGATGTGTGTGGGTGGGTGTGAGGGTCCAGGCGGCAGCAGGAAGAGGTCTGTCTGAGCGAGTGGATTAGAGGCCGAGCCTCGCAGGCAGATCATTACCTCACTGCAGTCTTAAATCTAAATTAACCAGGACTTAACTCTCGCACAAGACCTCTAATCTGCTCCACGGGGGAAAGTCCTGCTCACAGGCACCGGGAGGGAAGCAGGCCCGGGACTCTAAAAACAGCACCGGGCCAACTTTATGACGGGGAAACAGTGTGAGACCCGGGCCCACAGGCAGCAGTCAGACACACACACTGAAGCCAGACTGTCACCACGTTACACAACACCGCCGCCGAATTACACCGAGAACAGCCGTGAAAAGGAGGAAGAGTTCCTCAAAAAGTTCCCTCTGTATGATCCATTAGTATTTATATCTCAACCTGCCACATCACTTCCATCACTAATTGATTGCCTTAACAAATATAGCGTGGTATCGGGATATAAAATTAATTATTCCAAGAGCGAAGCTTTCCCAATCAATATGACAGATCAGTTCATGAGTAGCTTACCTGTGCAACTCAGGTGGTGTACAGAGGGTTTCAGATTTTTGGGAATCAATATTTGTAACTCATGTGAAAAAGTATTTGAAAAGAATTATATTGCCTTACTTACCAAACGTAAAACAGAATTGCAAAGGTGGATGGACCTCCCCTTATCATTAATCGGTAGGATTAATACAACCAAAATGAATCTTTTACCCAAATTTATTTATTTATTTCGTTGTATTCCATTAAAAGTCCCTATATCCTTCTTTAAAGAATTAGACAAATCAGTAATCTCATTTCTGTGGCATAAAAAAATACCCAGGGTCAAACTCCTTACACTTCAAGGGTGGCCTGAATCTCCCCAATTTTAGACTATATTATTTAGCTGCCCAGTTTCGTGCTCTATGGATGTTGGTCAATTCAAAAACAGATGAAGTAAAGTGGATCCAAATAGAACAATGTGAATTACAGAACACCCCATTATCAAGAATACCATTTTTGGGGTCTAAAAAGAGGCTCAAAATACTCACTAGAAATCCAGTAATTTTGACCACCTTTGAAGCATGGCAACGGTTACATACAATAGTGGGTAAGAACATAAAATTATTGGTGAATTCACCTCTATACAATAATCCAAATGATCCAAAACCCCTTTCTGATGGGATGTTACAAACCTGGGTGAAAAAAGGAATAAAAATTGTTGGTGATCTTTACGTCAATAATAATTTTTCTAGTTTTTCACAATTGTCAGAAATGTATGGATTAGACAATCGCAGCTTCTTTAAGTATTTATTACAAATAAGAAGTTGGATTAACAGTCAATTAAAAGATGCAAACCAGATGAATCTCTATTTGAAAAGTGCCTTTTTGATTTTAGGCGTGATACGTCCAAAGGTTTGATATCTACTGTATATAAAACTGTTATTAATAATCTGCCAGCTTATGATATATATCCAAATAAAGCAAAGTGGGAATCTGATCTCGGGTGTAATTATACAGAGGAGAATTGGAGCAGTTTACTAAAATCAGCACAAACAAAATTGGTGTCCACGAAGCACAGACAGATTCAATTCAGCATTATCCATCGAACTGACTTTACTCCTCATAGACTGAACAAATTAGACAGCAATATTTCTGATCAATGTCAAAGATGCCTAGCGTCCGTCGGAACTCTGTTTCACGTGTTATGGGGTTGTGTCCGCTTGGAACCATACTGGACTCATATCATCACTGTGACCTCTGCAGTTTGTGGACAGACCATAACTGCTGACCCAAAGACTTGGCGGCTCGGGGACGTTGTTCAGTTGAAACACAACTCAAATAAGAAACATTTCATACTGTTAACAGCAACAGCTGCAAAGAAGTGGAAGAGCACAGAACCTCCTCGCCAGAAACACTGTTTGCTGTTGTTGTTCTAGGTATAATTTTATATTGTTGTTTTGTGGAGAGAGATTTTTGTGTGTGTGTGTGTGTATGTGTGTATACAGTTTGTATTGTTCTTTTTTATTTTTTTCTAAAAGTGGAAATTATAAATAAAATGTTAAAAAAAAAAAAAAAAAAAAAAAAGTTCCTTCTGTTAACATGCTCTTATGTCTGCTGCAGAGGAGACGCTGGGTGGGTTAGGTGGTGTCCCAGCAGGAAAACACTCCGTGGCTTCAGCTGCAGACTGACAGGTGCATTATGGGACATTTTTTTAGCTGAAACATACAAATAGAGCTGAAATATTTCTTAGAATTAGAATAAAATAACACATTTATATGTTTTGCTGCACAATAAATATACAGCAATAATCCCAACTGGCCTTAAAAAGCAACAAACCGTGGATATAACACGAGCCAAAACATTAAGACCGGTGAAAAGTGAAGTGAAACAAGTGTCACACTTGTTAGGATCATTTGTGAGACACCAAAAGTAATGTAATAGTTTGATGATTCCCATGTTAAGCACATTTAAACTAGTTTTATTATTATTATCCTGCTGCTAACATTAAAATCTGTTCGGATAGTAAAAGGCTACAATCATACAATATTGCCGAACAGCTGCCGAACAGGACAAGGAAAAAAACAAAACAAAAAAAAAACTAGTTATTATTCCAAATCACTGTGGAACTTGACTGGATTTAAGATAAAAATATCAAATGGAGACACGTTGACTAAAATTATAGATAAATAATTGGTTATGTTCATTAAAACATCGTCCATATTTCTGATAAATCCTTCTGGTAGATATGCTCAGTCTCAATGTGGCATTCTGGGTGATGATTCAATGATGTTAAAAGATGTTTTCAAGTGAAAACGGAAAGCTTTTTATGCGTTTCGGGAGTCTGTTGACATGATAGCAGTGAAAACGCAACTTTTAGAAAACACTGAGGCTCCGCCTGCAAGCGGACGGCAGAAGAACTGCTGCTGCTGCTGCGCACCACGGCCGAAGTAAAGCGTTCTTCTGCACACATGCGGGTTGAAGGGAAAATGCAAAAATAATGTGTTTCCACTGGAAGCGTCGGCTGAGACGCTCTGAAGCTCTGAAGCATTCAGTGAAATCAACCCCAACTGAATATATTCTAATTTTAAAGGTGAAGTTCAAAATATGACAGTTTCTGTGTGGAGTAAAAAACACATTATTAACTAAAAACTGTCACTGCAGGGTGGGAATTTGTACCTGCCAGTAAATACTCTCCTCCAGAGGAGGAAATATCCAGTAAATCAGCAACATGCAGCATCTTCTGGAGTCATGACCTACATTTATAATTCTACAGCCAGTAAGAACATGTGCAGGGCTCTCAGAGGGATACGAGGACTGAGCTAAAGAATATGGCTTAATATTTATGATAAAACCAGAATAACGTGGTTTTAATGACATCGCCTGCCTTAATGCACCGCTGCTCCAGTAACAGCCACAACAGCGACATTCAAGTTCCTGTAATCTATAGGCTGAGAGCCTGAAAAGCCAGAAAAGCCCTGCTCCATCTGAGTCCGCCCTCTGCACCGGACCTGGCCGCGTTTATCCAACCCGCCGACGCGCAGCTCCTGCAGGACAGACCACAATTAAGCCCCGGAGAGGAGGCCGAGCGAGAGGGGAGCACCGCCTCTTAATGGCATTAATGCAAACCGCATTAATGTGCTTATGTTCTTAGCAAAATGTCCCAGTTGTTGTTTGCAAAAAGCTGAGTCTCATGCTCCCGTGTTTCGGCTGGCGGCCGTTCATCACGGCCACCATCGAAATCCACATTCTGAGATCAGCTGGAGATGAAACTGAAACTAGAGTCGAGTGTATTTCACGGTCCTGTGCTTACATTTATGCAAATTGATGTAGAACTGAGATCGATCGAAGCAGTATGAGAGTTACTGAGGACCTGCTTGACTCACCGCCGTCTGGAAGTTTCCTAAAGTTGCCTGAGGCTACGTTTACACGACGACGTTTCCTACTCTGGGCTCTGTTTACACGACAAAACCACTGAAAAGGCGTTTTGAAAACACTCGGGCTGAAACGCTGCTACCTCCCCTGCACACCACCGCAGTAAACCGCTCCTCTGTATGTTCTCATTACTAAAACAACCAAAAGCACCCTCTAGTGGTTCAACGTGAAAACTACACTGTTTTCAAAACGTTTCCGTGCAAACACAAAACGTTTCTGGAACAAAAACGCAAAAAACGAAGCTTTTTAACTTGAAACGCTGTTGTCTGAACGTCAGCTAAATTACTAAATTCCTACAATAAGGTCAAAGCCTTCATTTTGTAAAAAACTCTGCAGTTCGAGCCACTGCATCGATCTGATGGAGGAATCAAACATCTCTGCTGTTTTGCTCCTCCACGTTTTGGAGCAGTTATTAAAGATATTAAATTCAAGTTAAAGTAATAGAAAAATTATTTAGGGTCTATTTTTTTGTATTTTTGATAAATTTAACAGCAGATTATTTGAAACTGAGTTTATTTAGAATCTGTTCACACTCTCTCAGTCCTGGTAGGAGGGAAGGGAATGGATGGAGCTCTTTGATTCTTCCCATGTGGGACGGCAGCAGCGTCCAGACCTCCCTCCATCCTCCATCCTCCGTCCTCCGTCCTCCGTCGCCCCGGCAGGAATAAAGGAGGGAGAAAAGAGAAGGTCACTGGCCCGAAAGGCTGCAGCTGTAGCCGGAAGCCACGCCGCCTCCCATACATGTGTGAATTAAAGATGTATGGAGGCTTTACAGAGCGCCGCTATTCAGGGACGCTCGACCTGCAGCTGCAGAGCCCGGAGTATAGAAGAGACCGCAACGCAGGGGAACGAGTCACGGTAGAAAAATGATAAAAAACAGTTTCATCAAACAGCAGAAAAGCAAGTTATATCATTGAAGCTTCTTTTTTTCTACCAAAGATAATAAAAGTGCTTTTTTATTCACACTTTCTGCAGCTAAAACAAGTGATGCATGGATGCAATAAATAATCCCAAATAACCTCAATTCTCTGCATTTGTGAAAGCCAGATTAAGATTGCAGATTAGTATTTTCCCACTGATTAAAACACAGCGCACAAAGATCTGTGTGTGCGCTGCAGCAGAATCACAACGCTTTCTTTACACACGACGATCGAATGAAACGAAATATCAGCAGAATTGTGACAGTGCACGCCTGATTCCTCCTCCTCGCATTAACAGAAACACCAGAACCCCGATCGATGGCGTTAACCTGGAAACGAACCATCCCGGGACTGTATTTACAGCCGTCTGACTCTCCAGCGGTCCAGCAGTCAGTCACACCCCGATCGCGATGGTTTGGTGTAAAGTGCTCCCACGGCAGGAGGGGAACCTCCGAGGCCACAGAACAACACTTCCCATCACTGAGGAGGTTAACAGGCTGCGGCAGCAACAATAAAGAACCTTTAATAACCGCAAACATCAGTTCAGTCAGGAATTTAATGGGTTTCTGCAGCTTTTATCATCCAACCGTCTCTTTAAACCTCTAATAAACCACATTCAGGGGGAGTAACCGACGCTGGGACCTCAGTATTCAGTTATATATTAGCAGATTTTAACACCAGAGAGTTTATGTCCTCAAATAGTACCTGACATTTTCAGGTCCTGAATTCCTCCTATAAAGAGTTAAACCCCCCCTTTTCCTTTCATCTGGAAGAGTTCTTGCCTTTTCTGTCTGCTTCCTGCAGCCTTTGACATTTAGTGTCACTCTGACATCTCCACATGGAGGAAATCATTAAACACACACACACACTGGCAGTGTCAGTACAGACCTGGCGGCGATGTGGCTGTAGAACAGTCCCGAGTCGCTGACGCTCTGAGGGAGGCAGTACCGCAGCACCTGGACACGGTGCACGTCCATCGCTGCTGGCCGGACGGTCCCGACAGCGACGGAGCTTCACGCCTCGAACTCCCCCCTGCCCTGCTCCATTACCTTAAAACTACCACTCATTAAAAGCAGCTTAATCCTCCCGCTGAAAGCTCGCATAAATAACAGAGAGGAGCGGCGAAAACGTCCCGTCAGGAACGATTTGAAAAGAGGCGAAATCATCCAGGAGGAGCGATATCATCCATCCATCCATCCAACCGGCAACAAAGAGATGAGCGCCAGACGGACCGGCAGAGATGAAGTCATTGACCAACCAGTGGTCTGAATGCGTAATCAGTGTGTGTGTGTGTGTGTGTGTGTGTGTGTGTGTGTGTGTGTGTGTGTGTGTGTGTGTGTGTGTGTGTGTGAGATTGAGCTATTGTCAGAGGGTTAACCCAGGGGAGATTACCTCATATCCGTCTGACCGCCCCCCTCCTCCCTCCTCCAGACTCCAGTTTAGTGTGTTTGTGTTGGGGGTTGCTGCTGCCCCCCCTCCACCCCCCCTCACCCCCCTCCACCCAGCTGTTGCCATGGCGACACAGCATCAAGCCCAAATGAACTACCAGCAGTCCATACTGTGGACACATCGGCTCCTATTGACTGGGATGGCCTCCACACACACACACACACACACACACACACACACACACACACACACACTAGCTGGAGGACGTGTGTGTGTGTGTTTACTGTCCCGCTGAGTGACTCACTCACTCCGACGCTCGATGTGAGTTTGACGCACGGCGGCCGGAGCGGCGGGAGGCGTCCGCTTTGTTCAACCGGCGAGTCGCTTGTAGTGAAACTGAGATCGGAACAATGAAACACAAAGTGGAAATGTGTAGAAAAAAAAAAAAAAAGAAATATAAAAATCCTCCTTCAAACCACCGTACTTCCAGTGATTAAGAAATTGAACAATATACAAACCCGAAAGTCTCCATTTAGAGCCAATGGAAACAATAACACGAAAAACTGGATACAACATAATCCAGGAAGGAAATTCATCCGTCAACCGTCGATACCTGCTGTATCATGAATGATGAGGAGAGGGAATAAGTTCACAGTAACTGGAGCACGGATGGCTGCTCTGCTCTGCAACAACCTCCTTTAACAAAGCGTCAAACTGCTACAAAACACAACCGGAGACGAAAAGTGAAGTCTCGTTTTACTGTAGTGTTTCAACAAATCAAGAAATAGAGTGAAACTCAGTAGTTAGCAGTAATTCACTGCCTGTGCCGTCAGCACGTTTTGAGTTTTTGAAGCTTTTGGGCGCTGCAGGTCGTCCAGGAGCCGCTAAAGCCCCGAGGCTGCGGCAGCGTAACAGCAGCTCGCTGTGGACTGATCACTGTTATTACCTCCTTCACCTCAGTGTTCACTCATGACTGCCGTCGCAGGTTAACGGCGGCGGAGCCGTTCGCCGAGCTCCCCGCCGCGACCGCCGCCTGGGCTTTCAGACGGGTCTCCAGAGTTAAAACGGCAGATTTGATTTTACTACGAAGCCAGAGCGTTTTCTGAAAGGAGCACTTTAAGGAATCAGGGCATCTTCGAAAAGTTCAACCATTTTCAAAAAGTTGTGTTTTCAGTGGCACTGAGTGCAGGTGTTGTGTAAACAGCTCCCAAAAACACAACAAAGGTTTTGCATTTCCATCTAGAAACCCTGAAAGCCCCCGTGTGGGAAGTGTGACCTTTGCCCCCTCAGAGCCTTCATTCAAACCAGGCAAGAAAAAACAGGGACTCCCGCTGCCTTGCCTTTAGGTCCTAGTGGGGGTAGAACTCGTCACACACACGACACACACACTGACATGATCACAGTTTAAGGATGACAGCGTATATGTGACCTCTGACCTCTCCGGTCGACTGGCCTCATGTACCAGCGGTGACGGAGTCACCCGGCCGAGAGGCGGGAGCTGGTCAGCGTCCCGCTGAGTTCTCTGAGCGACGGAGCCGCCGCCGCCGCCGCCGGGTGTGTGTGTGTCGCCGGCGGCCACACACACACACGAGGCGGCGGCAGGACGGGTAAACGCCAACAAGCTCGATCTGTGACAGACGAGGCTGCGTCCTGCCCTGAGGGGGGAGGAGGAGGAGGAGGAGGAGGAGGAGGAGGAGGAGGCCCCGCCCGCTCGCTAGCATTTGTGAACCGCTAACCGCTCGGGGCTGGAGCGCACGTGGAGGGTGGCACCGGCTGCTGGCGTGGGTTCATGACCCGGTTCCTCTCGTCATGGAGGTGTGGAGCAGAAACTGCAGATCTGGAGGATAAATAAATAATCCTGTTTTCAGGATGGAGGTCGTCTTTAAACTGGTCTCAGGCTGGTTTTCTGTATTTTTCTCATATGAACCATAAAGCCTCATAAAGCTCTGACTTCTGAACACATTTCTTCAGAGCAGAGGACCCAGCATGCCCCTGGGACGAGACGTCAAACAGACATTCTGATCACACACAGCCGCAACAAACAGAACCTTTAAAGATTTAAATTTAGAGGTTATTATGGTATTTTTTTCCTCCTGGTCCAGCCCACTCAAGATGAACCTGGCCTGTTTGTGGCTCGTCCTGTATGTGTCACTCTCTGCTGAAGCGGTACGATGAACTGACCGCTGCTCTTTACAGTCTAATAAATGTAGCTGTGACTGATGTTGTGAGAAAAGTACTTCTTCGTAAATATTTCTGACAGTTCAGAAAAATCTACTGGTAGTTTTCTGATGAGTGAGACGCAGCTTGTGCGACGGAGTCAGTTAAAAGAGTAAATAATTTTAAAAAATGTAATCAAAAAGGACATAAGGAAAAAGTACATTATTTCGTCTGTTATTTCAACACTCATCACACATAACACCAAATGAGTGTGTTTAAATTTAAATGCACAGTCAAGCATTTATTTGGTTTAAAAAAAACAAGAAAAATTTTTTACTATTTTGAGATACTGTGTTTCTATTTCCATATAAAATGGTAAAATGATGAAGAAAAAAATGAAAAAGGAAGGGAATATTTCCATTTATGTAAAAAAATTGAAAAGACAAATTAAAGTTCACAAAAATATTACTTCCATATGTGTGATAAAAATAGACACACTCAAAAAAACATATAACCATACATAATACTCTATATAAACTCATCAGTCAAAATGTTTGCAGAAACAGTGAGGATGAATCTGGAATCTTCCTCTTTGTGTTTCTGAATCAAAGGGAATAATTTGGCGCTCGGCGCCGTGACCCCGATACTGGCATCTCTAATTCAGCGCACCCTCCTTCGCTGCCAGCCGGCCTCCGGCTTACTGTCACCCGAACGTACAGTACAATACGGAGAGCAACCCCCACTTCAGCGCCGCCCCTCCCCCATCACTCCTCCTCCTCCTCCACCTTCCTCCGTGATCTCCGCTTCTCCTTGTGCCACTAATCCTGATCCTTAAAGGGGAAACGCCGCTTCCGCTCAGAGGAAAAAGACAAACGGAGGAACGGAGACGCCGCAGGACTGAGCCCCAGTGTGTGTGTGTTTGAGAGAGAGTGTGTGTGTTTGGTGCAGCTCTGCCCTGAAACGAGCAGAAGAAGAAGAACGGAGGGAGAGAGAGAAGCACACACTTCTTACATAACACTGTTCCAGGCCTGTAATTTGAACACATAAATAAAAGGCGCGGTGTGAGTTGTGTGTGATGTGCAGTAGATTAGTGGAGTGTGTGTGTGAGTGTGTGTGTGTGTGTGTGTGTGTGTGGCTTCTGTTTCCACATCTGTATTCCAGCTCCAGATCCTCACTGTAATCTGCAGAGAAACCCGTCCATCCAGCCATCATCTGGCTCCTGATAGTCCCACTCTTTCAGAGATTATCCCCTTCTTCCTGCCTCTCGTTTCCACACACACACACACACTCAGACACACACACACACACACACACATGCAACAAATCAGCTGGGATCAGTGGAGTGAACGAGGGAGAGCAGCTGAGCGGACAAACTGACAGGCAGCAGCTCATTCCTTCTTCCCAGGGAAGAAAAAACAGAAAGAAAGAGGGAAAAAAAAAAAGAAAACAGGAGGGAAGAAGGATTTCTGGAGGGTGAACCAATCCCACTCCTCCGCAAACAGCTGGCCTCAGACAGAACGCAGGCTGGGGAGTCAGCGGCTCCTCCAGGAGCTCCTTCCACGTCTCCTCCCGGCCAGCTGCACGAAGCGCCGCCGCCGGCCGGAGCGCCGCCGCCGTCCGGAGCGCCGCCGGCGTCCGGAGCGCCGGGCGTCTCAGCCCTGCAGACGCTGCTCCAGGAGCCGGAGAGGCTCTGCGGTCTGGAGGCCCAGCCAGGCTTTAACCGCAAACACGAAGCCACAGCGTCGCCCCGCACTCCCACACCGAAAACACACAAAGAGAGGTGATGGCAACGCCGCCGCCGCCACCGCCGCCTTACCCGAAGTCATCCAGGGAATACATGTCGCCCAAGGAGGCGGCGCAGTCCTCAAGCACGGGATGAAGGGAGGAATAAAGGGAGATTATGGAGGCGAGGGGGAAGTGTGAGCCTGGGAGCAGAGAGCGCCGCACATGCTGTCCAAACGCCGCCGCCGCCGCCGTCCGCTCAGCCTGTCCTCTCCTCACATCCTCCACGACTTTCACCCAGAACAGTCCACAACGCCGGCGAGGCAGACCAGACTCCGGGAAGGAGAGAGAGAGAGGGAGAGAGACCAGGAGCGCCGCGAGAGCGAGGGAATGAGAGCGAGCGAGAGAGAGAGAGAGAGAGAGAGAGGGAGGGAACATGTGACCGCTGCAGACCAGTCGCCTCGCTCTGCCTCGCCATTGGCCTCCTCTCCTTCAGCCTCTGAGGAATCGTTTCCACTGGATGGAAATTACATGTTAGCCTAGCTTCCACTCCGGCCTCCGGTACCAGAAAACACTCTGAATGAAGCCCGGAGTAACTTTATCCAGAGCAGGAGGGGAGCAGGGGGGTCGAACGTGAGGCCCAAAGCGGCCTGGCAGAGCGTCCACTCCGCCGGCGGTCCAGTGTGGCCGCGGCGTTTCAGAGCGAGGACACGGGACACGACACTTCAGGGATTTCAGAAAAACAGACTTCAGCCACTGGAGTCGGTCTGGAGACTTTCCTCAAACCACTGAACCAAACGCTCCTCGTTGGGATTACTGGACGTCGGTGGGTTTACTGAATCCACCACCACACACCCAGACCCCCCAAAACCAACCAGCTCCAGAGGAGGAGGACCAGCGACACACTCCTCTGACGGAGACCACATTCCAGCTCCAGAACCAGCTGGAACGATTAGATCCACGTTGGAGGAGGAAACAAAGCCTTCATTCATCTGCTCTAATATCTGCGGCTTCCTTGAGGCTCCGGCAGACCCCGTCCTGGACCGGCGGTCCATCTGGCTCGGGACTATTAAGCCTCTTTCCAAACAGCCGCCGAGGTGTGGGGAGCAAACAACGAGCAGCGCAGCGTCCCGCCAGATTAGGAGGCTTTGAGGGTTTTATGAAGCGGCGGAGAGAAACACGCAGCAGACTCCCGGGGCCGAGCGAGAGGCTGAAGGTCGCAGAGGTACAAGATAATCTTCTTCTCTGAGGGAGGCGGCTGGTGAGTCTGCTGGGAGCTGCATGTTCTCCCTGAGCGAACACGCCAGGCAGGTTCATCGCCGAGCCGTGAGGCGGAGAGGAGGAGCTTCAGTGTTTACATCCATACCGAGTCCCAGGAAACAGTCAACACGTCACTTTTTCTAGAACGCGTGGCGTCCGCCGTGCCGCCGCCGGCCTCACGCAGCGCCCGGCTCGTCTCCGATTGGCCGCAGCCGGCGGTCGGACGCAGGACTCGGCGTTCTGCCTCTCGGCGGCGGCGCTCGGCCGTCCTACCTTCTCCCACAGTGACTCACCACGGCGAGCGCCTCGCACATCATCCTGCTGCGCTAACGGAGCCGGACACACGCCTCCGTGTCCTCACACACACACACACACACACACACACACACACAGTGACAGCAGCCAGTCGGACGACACAGAAGAAGCACCGCATAATAAAAACCTCTTACGCCACCAGACTAAAAATAACCTGCGTCTTTGACACACACTCTCTCACACACACACACACACACACACACACACACACACACACAAACACACACTATTGCATACGTGCACGTGCACATACAGATGCATGTACACGCTTATATAAATGCTTCAATGGAAGCAGTGAGGCTGAAGAAACGATGCCATTGAATTAAAACTCCTGTTTTTTTGCAGACATCCTGAAGAAGGCCTGCAGCCAGAGAGGAGCTGGAACACAGCGGGCGGCCTGCAGGACAGGGACGCTGCAGTCTGTCTTCAGAGGACAGGGACGCCGCAGTCTGTCTTCAGAGGACAGGGACGCTGCAGTCTGTCTTCAGAGGACAGGGACGCTGCAGTCTACTGTCTCAGAGGAGTCCAGCTCCTGCCGGGCCAAAGCGACAGGACAGGCGTGAATTATCAGGATTAACAACACTCCCACGCCGGACGTCCAGATGTGTGTCTGAAAACAAGCGCTCAGAGGTGCTGCTCTGCTGGACCGGCGCTCCGATCTCACCCAGCTGAGCTCGACAAAACTGCTGAGAACAGACACACTCCACCAGGCTTTGTCAACTTTTTCTGGTCCGTGTACCTGCTGCCATTTCAATCACAGAGCCGTACATGTCTCGCACACACACACACACACACACACACACACACACACCGGCAGCTCCAGTGAAGCCAGGGTGAGGAGCGCTGTCAGAGTAAATGTGAAGCGGTGAGACAGAATGGTGCAGGCTGCAGCGCTACGGAGGCCCGGAGGAGTCAAACCGGGGAGGAAGAAAAGGCCCGTTTCAGAAATAGAACAGAATGGAGTCCTGCTGGGGGGGGGGGGGCCTCGGCGCTCCGCACACCCTCCACCAACACCCCCACACTGAGGATTTTAACATGACACACATTCCCTGCAGGCTCAGTGTCTGTGTGTGTGTGTGTGTGTGTGTGTGTGTGTGTGTGTGTGTGTGTGTGTGTGTGTGTGGATCCATCTTGGGTAGGTGTGTGTGAGGAGTGAGGGGGTGGGGGTCTGTTAACCTGCCTGGTAACCACCAGAATAAACACCCCCACGCCCTCCTCCCCCTCCTCCCCCTCCTCTTCCTCCTCCTGCTCCTCTTCCTCCTCATCCTGACCCCCCGCAGCCTATCTGAGGCGCGTGCACGGCTCGTGTTCGGTGAGAGCATGGTTTAATGTCAGTGTGTGTGCAGGGTGGGTCCGCCGGTGACAATGGAGCAGGATGTGGAGACGGGGGGGGGGGGGGGGGGGGCGGATGGATAAAGCCTCGCGCTGCTGTTCTCTCGCGCGCTGGGTGCAGATGGAGCCTGGAGGTGGAGGCTGATGCGCATCTGTCCCGACGCGCGCGGCGCCGCCGGTCTTACCTCATCTTCCGCGGCGCTCGTGCCTCTTCGGCGCTGCGGGGCTCGGTCGCTCGGTGGCGGGGGGCCGTGCGGCAGGCCGGGCTCGGCCCGCCGTGTGTCTCCGCTCCGGCGCGTCTGCAGACAGAGGGCGAGTCGCGTTCAGGCGGCCAGACGAGCCTTCTCCGCCGCGCGCTTTGTGCTCCGTGGTCCCTGCGCTCCGCTCGCTCCGCTCGCTCCTGTCGCTCCGCGCCTCCTCAAGTCCATCGTCCTCCGGTCCGGGTCCTCTGCTCCTGCACGCGACGACGCGGGTCCGCAGCCGCCCTCATGCCATAGTCCCTTCCCGTTAGGAGTGTTTTGGTGAGGTGGAGAGAACTGAGGGGGGAGACGCTAATACGGCGTGAGGAGGAGGAGGAGGAGGAGGAGGAGGAGGGAGGAAGAGGGGGGCTCTGTCCGGCTCAATGGCGCCAACCTGTGGCCAAGACGCACACGTGCAGCTTCAGCTGGAGGATGGAGAGGAGGAGGAGGAGGAGGAGGAGGAGGAGGAGGAGGAGGAGGAAGAGGAGGAGGAAGAGGAGGAGGAGGAGGAGGAGGAGGAGGAGGAAGCTTCAGGCAGGAGGAGACATGAGAGTTTCTGCACAAATCACTGCAGAAAGTTTTTTTTTTTTAAGAAATAGTAAAATAAATGGTGAATGATCTTATGTGGAACAGCTGTGGCTGAGTTCTGAGCTGACAGAGTGGCTGTCTATCAACCAGGACGTCGCAGGTTTAATTCTCCATCTTTATTGAAGTGTCAGTGAGCAAGGCAGTTCAGAGAGTTTGATCCTCCGGGATAAAATAAAGTCTCTACAGGATTCAACTCTTTTCCACCACTTACTGTTCATCACATTCATCCTTTCAGCAGGCAGCAGCCATCCAAAGAACTCAGTCCCTCCACTGTTTGGTTTCAGGGAATTGAACCATCAACCTCTGATTGAGAGCCAACTTGCTCTCCCCACCAAATGAGCTCTGACGTCCGTCTGCTGCAGCAGAGCAGGTTTGGTGAGTTTCTCTCCTGATCCATGGAGCTTCGTCACTTCATGCTGTTTTCTGACCAGGATGGTGCAGTGGAGCAGTGGTTTGCACTTCCACTTCACAGCAAGGAAATCCCCCCGTTCAAGTCCAGAAATTCTGATTTCCTCTCAGAAAATGAAAAAAACAGGTTTAAACCATACAACCTCCACCTGGGCTGGCCCCAAACCACAGCCTTCCTCTATTCCTCGCTTTATTACATTCTCATGCAATAAAAAATACTTTCCTGTGCCGAGAATCTTCCATTTCTTGCTACATCTTCCAAACAAGGATATTTCCATGTTTTTCTTCTCATTGTATCCTGGCCTTCTTCTTTTATTGTGCTCTCTTTCTTCTTATGACCTTGGAATATATTTTAGACAGACTTTCTGTTTTACTCCTTCTCCTCCAGCTTCCTCCGGCTCTCAGGCCACAGACATGCTTTGTCTCAGGCGTGTGGTAATGTCTGGCTGAAGTTCAGACTTCCTGGTGTTTATTCTGCTGGCTGTCATTGTCAGAGTCTGGTGGAACAGCCTGCTATTAAAGCTCAAGCCTCTTCTTCAGTCTCATCCTTTAATTTAGAGAGCATCCAGCGAATCTTCATACACAGCCTGGAACTGTTGAACTGTTCAGTTCTGAGAATGTGTGTTTTAATAAAACCATGAAATTTACATGTTTTCATGGTTTTGAGAAAATTCCAGCCGGTTCCAGACTGGATGTCCTCCAGGAGCCCCCAATAGAAGAGAAAATCAGGGTGAAAAAAGCAAGTTTGCACAAATAAATGTCACAAAAAGCAAAAAACAGACACGGACAGAGGAATTCCATGTTTCTTTTACTTTCAGACAGATGTGAAGTGTTGAATGGTGTTTGCAGCGGCGAGTGTTAAGTGGTAAGACGAGTCATGTTACATTCACTCTGTGGAGCAGTCGCTTGAGAGTCACGGCGGTTTTAGTTCCTGATCAAACTCCTGCAGGCCTCGGGGCCGGCGCCCGGCTCCCGGGATCTCAGAGCCGGCAGCAGCGGTCCTGGTCACACTGAAACCCGCTCACGCCCCACACACCCATCCACCCCACCTCAGAGAAATCACATTTATTTAGTGGCTGCTGCTGAATCCAGGAGTGGAAACGCTCCGGACAGTTCATGAAGAGCTCCACTGGACAGATTGGCACACCTGATGCATGATGTTCAGCCAGAAGCAGTGCATTATCATAGAAAAAAAAAAAAACAAAAACACCCCCCTCCCACCACTCCAGGGTTTAGTTCAGTTAAATATGTTGCCAGTGCCTGATGTGCACATCAGATGATTACAGTGTAATGGTCTCAGCGCTCCGCTTTGTAAACTCACCTCGGTGCAATAGACGCGTCTGAAAGGGCTTTGCATCGCTGGGAAAATGCTAAATATGCTTGATTCTGACTCTCTTCAGTCAAGGACAAAGACAGACGTGACAAGCATCCCACAACTCGTTCAAAAAAAAAAAAAAAAAAAAAAGAAATCAGAAAACAGACTCCAACAACAGCTCCAGGCCTCCCGGATCGCTCACCGGCTAACACTAAACACCACGATTCAGTTCAGGAGAAAAACAGTAAAACTGGGTGAGAAGAGTCTTTTCTTTAAGACGTGGAAGCACAAACACTCGGGATATGTTTGGATTATTTTGCAATAAATCATGAAACCAGACGATGGAATTTCAAATCTGTAAAATCTGCTTTCCTGTGGCTGAAGACAGTTTTGGTTGAAGGTTTGAATCTGTGTCGAAGTGCCAATGTGTTCCCTCTGAACGTCTCATTTGGACGCCGCTCTCTGACGTCTTCATAAAAAGGGAAAGTTTTTACTTTTCTAGTGCTTTCCTGAGTTGTTAAATACAAAATGAAAAGAAAGTTCAACAATTAAAAAGCCCCACTGCTCTCTCTCGTGTCTCCTGGGTCGGCTCCCCGGGGCGGGGCCAGCGTCGGGGCGGAGTCCAGCCTTTGGTTCCGGGTCGCTCGCTGGGTTTGAGAGGAAGGTCGTTTCTTTACATGTAGTGTGAAGAGAGAAAAGGCGGGAGAGGAGAGAGGGTTGTGTTTTCTGTAATTCAAGCATCTGAACCCGACTCCTCCTTCAGTGCACGTCTTCTGTTCGTCTTCCTCTTCCTGCTGTGTGTGTGTGTGTGTGTGTGTGTGTGTGTGTGTGTGTGTGAGTTTGGTTCAGTTTAGTGCAGTTTAGTCGTCTCGTCGTGGCTCTGCCGTGCGGCTCAGACTATCCTCCACTGCATGACGCTCATGTCCTTCCCTCCGGTCGACACCAGGCAGGAGTCGTCGTACAGGTAGTTGACGTTGGTCACGTGACTGCTGTGGCCGCCGTACACGTGGCTGGGAGCCTGACGGGGAAACGAACACACTGTGAAGGAGGTGAAGGAGTTTCTGCAAAAAGCTGAGATGTATTCTCAATTGGTTTAGCCCTTACAGTCACATTCTACTACTTTTTCAAGGACTGAAAACAATTTTCGCCCCGAAAATTCCAAAAATACAACAAACCTTTTCAGTGTTGCATTGTAAGTGTCAAAATAACTCAGAAACCCATTAACTATTCAATAATATGTCTTCAAATATATCTGTATCCATTGCTTCCATACATTTTAAGAACCTACACTGTTTAAAACTATCCAAGAAAAAGTGAAAATCCATTACTTTTATTCAAACAGAGAAGTGATCATAATTAAATATCATATTTTCATTCAGAAAAAGTCAAATTTCAGTGACTTGGCAGAAGATCAGCCCGCTCTGACCCTGATAAACTCAGGTGATTCCAGCCTGGTTGGGTTTTTCCTCAGTATCCGTCCCGTCTTACCCTGAACTGCGAGCAGGGATATGAAAAGAGGTGGACCTTCCCGAAGTCGTCCCCGGTCACCAGCAGGCTCTTATCGTTGGACCGGCTCACGGCGTTGATGTCGGTGCCGTCGGAGCCGTCGGGCCACAGCCCTGAGAGACGACACGAAAAGTCCCCATAAGTCCTGCTAAAGTCAAGAACCCCCCCAGCAGGAGAAAGGCCGGAGGCCCGGGCTCACCGAAGACCTGGAAGCCCAGAGGACAGGTGTACGACGCCCACTCGATGTCCCTGGTGGTCTCCACGCTCACCACCTGCTTACACACCGACGGGATCCCTGACACACACACACACACACACACACACACACACACATACATATATACACACACACACACACAATGTGAGGAACTGAAGCAGCGAGCGGAAAGCACGGGCGGCGTGGATCACACTCACAGTAGAGGATCTCGTAGTCTCCTGAGTTGGACACCAGGTACTGGGAGTCCACGGACCAGTCCAGATGGGTGATGAAGCTGGAGTGGCCCTGAGAGCAGACACAGGGAGTCGGGGTGAGAACGGGGAGCAGGAGCTGGGTGTGGCTTGGCTCTAAACACGGCGAGACAGGGCGATGGAGGATGGAGAGGGATTATAAAGGCCCACCGAGCACTTCCCCACTCGACTGTACTTCCTCCCGTTCTCTCCCACTGCGTAGATGTAGATGTAGTTATCATGGGACCCGATGGCCAGGAAGTTCCCGTCTGGACATGGAGGAAGAAAACCGGAAGGTTGGAGGAAGCAAGACGAAATGGAAGCATATCAAACATGGCTGACGGCCTCGGCGGATCATCGGTACCTGGACCGTATCTCACGACGGACAGCTGCTCGTTCCCGTCCGTGTGCACGGTGACCAGATCCTTGGACTCGGTGTCCAGAACCAGCCACCTGCGGGACCGACACACACTCAGAAACAGAACTTCACACCACTTTCAGGACAGATCTGGGATTCGTACCTGCCGGTCACCGTTCCTATGGCAACCACAGCTCCTGAGGGGTGAAAGCCTGCAGCCTGAGCAGCATCCTGCCCCAAAAGGAGAGCACGGGGTGTTTACTGTCACCTTACGAGGCAGCGAGGCTTAATCTCACTGTGTCACTGAGTAATTTAACACATAAAACCTTTTTATTATGTAATGAAACATCAAAGAAATCAAAGCAGCTTTGTAAAGATATAAATCCAAACTGGATCTGAAGAGCTGGACTGATCGTTCTGCAGTGTTGCTGCTAAATGTGCTGTGTCACGTGCAGTTCCGCCGCCTGACCCCAGGGGGCAGTGTTGACCAGCCTTACCTCCATGATCTTGGTCCAGATGAGCTGATGGGAGTTGGAGTCCCACAGAGACACCTGTCTGTCGTAGCCGCAGGTGAGGAAGTGGGGCTTCCAGGGGTGAACGGCCAGACCCCACAGCTCGTCGGTGTGGCCCTGCAGGGAGGAGGAGGCGTCACCCCCCCGTCCAGACCCCAGACACACAGACAGGAAGACGCTCCGCTCACCTGCGTGATGGGCACGAACTCTCCGTCCAGGCTGCCCTGCAGGACGAAGTTCCTGGTGGTGCCGATGAGCACGGTCTCCCCGCGGCCCTCGGCGATGGTCCGGATGGGGCCGTAGGACTCCGGCACCTGCAGAGACACCTCCGTCAGTCCTCCGCCCGTCCCCCCCCGGCTGTTCTCCCAGCAGCTCTTTTTATCAGTCAGGGAGTCTCTTCAGGCCTCTCACCTCCACGGCTTGGATCTGCTGGTAGGCGCTGTCCCAGGAGACGAGGCGGCGGTCCTTCCCCCCGGACACCAGCGTGCCGTTCCGCAGCATGCACAGCGCGAAGATGCTGCCCTCGTGGGCGCCGTTCACCACCTGGCTGATTCGATTGGTGCCTGAATCACAGCAGATTGATGGGAACAGAGAGGGTTCAGCGGCAGGCGGCGTGATCGATGGTCTGAAGGAACAGACTCTGCTTCCAGTAAGTGTTTCAATGTCAGGAGCCATCTCCGTTCTACCCCACGTGACCCCGCGGTGACCCCTCAGCTATGGACAGAAACGCACCAGTTGGTGTGTTTTATGCCTCTGTGAGCTCTGAGAGTCGCTCAGGAACAGTGTGTACCTTTCCCCCACACCAGGATGTTCCCGCTGGAGTCTCCAGTGATGGCGTCTCCGTTCTCAGCGAAGGTCACACACAGCACGAACTTTGGCTTCTCTTGTTTCTGCAGCGAACGCAAGAACACGAACGTTCAGCAGCTGCTTCTCGGAGCGCGGCGTCTCCACGGAGGAGCTGGCTCCACATGGCGGGCCGTCCTCGCTCCGCCTCACCTCGAACAGCCCCTGCTTCTTGACCAGCGCGCCTTTCTCCAGGTGCCAGAAGTACAGATGAGACTTTCCACAAGTCACCACGATGCTGCTGTCGGTGGGATGAAAGTCTGCAGCGAACACCGACTCGTTGGAGCACTGAGCCGAGAGGACGGGAGGCAAGGTCAGCGGATCGGACGAACACAAGGACAGAAACGGCGAACAGCAGCAGCAGCAGCAGCAGCAGCTACCTTGACCTCCGCCAGCCGGTCCTCTCTCTGCCAGTCCCACACTGACAGAACGTGGTCGTTGGAGTCGTCCACGACGCAGAGCGTGTTTCCTCCATTCTGAGAAAGACAGAGAAGACTGAAATGTTTCTTCTCAAATGACGTGAAGCTGATGCACTTGTGATTTCTGCTCAGCGTCTGTGGACCAGCCTCCGGAGTGGGAGACGCCTCGTGCTTCTGCTGCAGGAGCTGTGAATCCTCTCACAGCGTTTGCTGCACTGTTGCATGATATTTGAGGAGTGTTGCAGCGCGGCTGGCTGATATTTCAGCGTTGTGCAGATCGTGAGAGAGTTTACTGCAGCGTGCATGCTAACACCCCGAGAACGTCTGACCCACATTTTCCAGAGATTATGTGACTTTCTAGCAACATATGCAAATCAGCAGCACAGCGAGCTTAAGAGTGAAAATCCTCGCTAGTTTGTAAGTTTCTTGTTTTTTTCTGGTTCCAGCTCTTCACAGTCTGAAAGACGCCTGAAGGGATCCCTCCTATTGAAGACCACTGAGAGGCAGACTAACGATTTGTGAGTCTAAAGGTTGTCTTTAGTCTTTCAATCAGCTCTGACATTCAGACCAGGGAATAATTAGATCTGTTTTCCACATGAAGACCCGTTTATAAAGCCTCTGGTCTCCATTTTATCCAACGATTTTCCATCACAGGAGGCTGCTGGGCTCAGTTTATCAGTGTGTTTCTGTGATGGATTGAAACAAAACTCCAATAACATTGTAGATCGTAGAAAAGGCCTGTGATGGTTCACAAGAGCTGATTTCTCACCGACTTGGAGAAAGCCAGGCAGACCAAGGCCCGGTCGAAGAACCCTGTCCCCAGGACGTGCAGCGTGTTCAGGCTGACCGAGTCCCAAACACGGACGTGAGGAACCAGCTGCAGGGAGGAGCGAGAAGGACTGACGTTCAGTGAAGTGACTCAACACTGCCACCCGGTGCACGGCGGCGGGACGGCTTGAATCTGACACAGTGCCTCTTTAAAGTTAATCAAACTCCACTCCGCCCGCCAACGCAAAGGTGAAGTGATGGGAATCGCTCACCTTCCCGTCTGAAGAGGTTCCCGCCACCTGCCCCGTTGCTATGGTGATTTTATCGGGATGGACGGCCAGGCTGGCGAAGGGAAAGACGTGAAAAGCAGACATTAAAAAGGAGCTAAAAGCCTTTTCCCACATCAAAAGAGCCATTTGAATAAAGATGAGCAAAGCGTCCGGCCGACATGAAAGGCTGCGTTTGGTGAGCGAGCTTTTTAAAGCTATGAATATGATATCGAGTGGAGGTGCCGCACGCTGTCTGGACCGACGTGTGTGTGTGTGGGGGGGGGGGGGGGGGGGTGAAACATATTAGAATAAATTCATTCCTTTTAGAGAATGATGGTGAATCAACAAGATGCTTAAAGCTCTAATAGTTTCTCTTCAAAGGAGACATAACGACTCACTGATCCAGCCTGTGATTTGAAATATTCACTGCTGATTGAATTATTAGTAATGGTGCTCAAGTTTAGTTCAGCTGTACGGCGTAACAGACTGAAAACACGAACACTTGAGGCGAGGCCTGCTGTCTTCTCACCATTTGATGTCGTCGGTGTGTCCGGTGTAGTGTCTCTGCAGCTGCTCGTCCACGTTGAAGAGCACCACCACCGAGGCGATGAAGTACACCGTCTCCCCGGTGGGCAGCAGGTACAGGTTGGAGCGGCAGTCCCGACCGCGGTAACCGTAACTGGACGTCCGGCGGGTTGAGGAAAGAAAACCAAACCAAACCAAACACCAAGCTGCAAAATGATCCGCTTTGACAGATTTGAGTCTATCTGGGAGGAAATATGTTCTGATAAACTCCGACAACCTCTGAAATAAAGCGACAATACATCATTCATTCTGTAGGAACCATAATCTGAACAGGTTCTATTTGTCTTGAGCTTCATAAGACACGTAAAGACGTGCTGGGAACTGGACTGAACAACATTCACCGCTCTTCACCAAGGAAAGGAAAAATTGCAAAAATTGTGCCGGAGTAAAAATAAGGCAGCAGAAGAGGAGCTGCTGCTGGTGGTCGGCGGCGCCACGCAGGTTATTTCTGACTGCAGGCTGCAGGGAGACGAGCCGCGCTCCGACAGCGGCGCCGGAAATGAACATCGAGATCCGCTGTGACAGGTACGGCACACACTCCCTGCCTCCTCCCCATCTGAGGGGGGAGCGCTTCGTGAAAAACCCTCCACATCTGAACCAGGACTGCATATGAACTTATTTCTGCAGAAAAACAAGATGTCAGCGACGCCTGCGTCTAAAAATGTAATCACTAATAAAAAGCAACGGAGCTTTTTTCCTCTGGGGAAGACATTCTGAACAATATTGGGAGCTCGTCCAGTGCTCCAGAAGGATACACCCAGTCCAGCTTCAGCTTGCTGCAGGGCAGCTCGGCCCGGGCCTCCAGGCAGTAGCCGTCCACCTGGTCTTTGGGCATGTACATGGTGATGGGACGGCCCTTCAAATACATTTTCACATAACCTTCCTCTAAAAAAGGCAACAGAAACAGCCAGTCAGATGACGGGTTATTACACACAGACGCTGATATGAATGCTGGGGATTATCTCAGGTCAAACAAATGCAAGAAGCACGAGCAAGACAGAAGAAATGCAGTGATTTGTATCATGATGTGAATGAAAAGGCTGATTTTGATCAAATGTGATGAATGGATGAGATGAAAACCTAAAAATGACAGAAGTAGCAAACACCAATACATTTCAACCAACTTTTATTAGTCATTTCTGAAACGTGACAACAGAATGAACAGCAGAGCGGAGGTAGAAACCTCCACAGCTGGGAAATATTCAGCTCACAGCAGAGACGAACACGAGCAGAGCAATGAAACACAAAACAAACCTTCAGTCTTAAACGCTCTAACGCTGGGAAACAAAGCATGCAGTCAACATTACGGCAACCAAAACAAACCGATAAACAACAAAGCTCATTAGGAGGACTATCAGTCTGCTGCAATGGATTATGGGTTCAGAGCCTCTCCGGGTTGTTTTCCTCAGACGCTGCTGGGATAAAGAGATGCAGGGATGAAACCACTGAAGTGACTGTACTGACCTCGGGCCTGAACATGTCTCAGTAACAGTAACGTCTACAGCAGCTCCATGTTCTCCCTGAGCTAGTAGCAGATCTGGAAGTACTGGCTGGGGGATTTGACGGGGCTGCGGTAGCTGGGCGTGTCCAGGGGCGAGTAGGAGCTCAGGCTCCCCGACTTCCTCAGCTGGAGGCTGAAAGCCGGGGCCTTTCTGGCCGCGGACGCCTTGGCGGCGCCGCCCTTTCTGGCCACGGCGGCCCTGGCGCCCTCTGAGGGCCGGGGTCGGGCTGCGGGGGCGGGTACGGCCGCAGCGGCGCCGCCGCCGCCGCCGCCGCCCTCCGTCCGTCTGGCGGAGCGGCTCAGGTAAAGCTGCACCGTGACTACAGCGAGCAGAGCAGCCGTCGGTGGAGGACGGTCGTCGACGGCCAGTCGGATGCAGGGGGGCAAAACAAACACAGACAGTATGAGCAGGTGAAGGGACGACCGGGTGAGAGCTGCACACACAAACTACCAGGAGGAGGCTGGGAGGCGAGCAGGGTCACTGTGCAAACTCCTGATTCCTCCAGCAGAACCGACAACCTCTCAGGAAGTACACAGAGACACGGAGGCTGGGGAGCAGAGTCCACATCAGCTCACCGCAGTTTCTCTCCTGGAAGCATTTATTCTCTAATGAAGACTTCAGGAATAAAATCCATCAAAAGCAGACAGAGGCGGAGAGAAATGCAGCTACTGCTATATTGCTTTAATTGTTCTATATTACAGGTAAATCTATATTTATTTATTCTGCTTTCAATTAAAAGACAAAAGGTAATTCTTCATGAGTCACAGCTCATAATTAAAAACTAGTTTTACACATTATTCATGTTTCCTTCCTTATCACGGCTACTCCTGCATTTTCACAGAACTGTGTTTTGAGAAGTCGCCTTGTTTCCCCGTTTCTACAGAGAAGGAGAGTTTTCAAAAAGCTCCATCTTCACAAAGTTTACCGTTTTCACTTGAAGACAACAGTGGTGCCCACACAAAAGGTATTTATGTCCCTGGCCTGGCCCCCAGATTTCACTTGCTGTCGCTGAAATACTTTTAAAGAAAGAAAAATTGGTGAAGAAAGATTTTCCTATGTTGAAATAAAACCTTACAGGCAACAAAGCTGCAGGTCAAAAGGGTTCAAGCACTTGTAATGTCAAGAATGTGAGCATTTGTTCTTCATCATTTCCACCTCTGTCCACCTGAGCTGCATTTTAAACAGTGAAACTCTGAGATTACCTGCAGATTAAACAATCCTGAACAAACAGCGCTGTGAGCCTGGCTCCGTGGCAGCTTGGTGAAAACTGGGCCGAAGGGGAACTACGCACAAAACCGACGGCGCTGCGGGCCGTGTGAGGAAACTACAAGCTGAGAAACCAAACAGGCGTCAATAGGAACAACCCAGACCCCGGACTGGAGGTGTTTGTGATGCAAATACTCATTTTGAGGGTGGAGACAATCAGAGCGCAGGCTCGGAGTGCAGCGGAGAGTCCGGGCTCGGAGGATTTACGGAGCCGCGGCGAGGCGGTGAGAGTCGGAAGTCTTTGTGTTGTTACTATGGTGACAAAGACTGAACGGCTACAAGCGCAGAGGGAGGCAGTGAGTCTGGTGGAGCTGCAGAGCGCCGCTCGCTCCGCCACGCAGCACCCGGTGCAGGTTAGCGGGATCGGAAGCGTGCTGGTGCGTTAATCACTCTCCAAAACAATCAGAGGGAAGTTTCACACACACACACACACACACACTGCTGCCCCCCGCCGCCCCCCCAGCCCGTCCGGACAGCTCTCTGCTCCCTGCAGGCCGGAGAAACGGCTCCAGGTGTGAATGGCAGGGTTCCAGTTTGGGGTTTGCCGATGGGGAGGCGTGTTTGAGCCGTGCAGCGGCGCTCAGAGAGCTGTGGGGGCGGCGGGGGGGTCGGGGACACCTGGGCCTGGCCTACCTTTGCAGTGGGTCACACGGCGCATCCCTTGTAAAGGTCACAGAGAGACACACAAGCACCGGGTGAGGGCGGCGTCCAGGGCTTCCCCGGCCCTGCTCTGTCTGCGGCGCTCAGTGAGACGCTCTCCGTTCGGACGGTCAGTAAAGCAGAGGATTCATCCAACTCCGGCCCAAAACAGCACCCAGACCCACCAGGAGTCACGCTTCCTCAGCATGAGTCATCAATACTCATGAAATTCATGTGCAATATAAGCACAAATGTTTTTTTTATTTGTAATAACTGGTTAATTCTGTATATAAACTCTGCTACTGTTGTTGGAGTGATTCACTGAGAAGACCATGAGTGGAACAAACAGGTTTTCTGAGCTTTAGAGCCAGTTTTCAGGAGGACCTGCTGCTGGACCAGCGAAACACTTCTCCACTGCGGTCACAATGCAGAGATCTGACTTCCACACACGTCACGTCGATGGAGGAAGATATCGAACATATGGAGGCTTTCAGAAAAAAGATACGAGGCCCCAATTTTGGTGTTGGTGAAGTTTTGTGTTGCAGCATTTTAGAAGCGATATGGTGTTTGTGTTGAGCCACTGGAGGCGGCTGTGGTTTGTTTTAGTAATGAAACCACACACACGTGGCAAGAGAACAACACTCTGTAACATTAACAATGGGAGAACACAGATATTTACAGTGATTGTCAACTCTAAAACTACCATGTCCAGGAGAATATAGACTGGGACCAGGGACCAGGGACCAGGGACCTCCCCCTCCAAAATAATATCTGATTTAAAATAATAAAGTCTGCTAATTAAAGTCGTGGTGGGCCAGCTGAGGAAATGACTCTCCTAATGAAAGCACTATTAAAACCATTAACCTTCCAGCATATTCTCTCAGAATTCTGTATTTTGGGTGTCTGGGTCCTGTTATGTCCTGTTAATGCCATTCATTTCACTTCATTTGTGAATCTTCATTAGATCAGCCGCTGAAGCTCCAGACTTCATCATTTGAATTAGTGGTTTTACGACAGTTTCAGTTTAAAAGTGTCTCTTAAGAACCTAATAATGAGTTTTCCTCTTGTTTCTTTTTATCATCGTTTCTGGATCTCATTGACCTCCAGGTTTGTTCTTCACTGCTCCTCCCATCACACTCTGCTTCAGGCTGAATTTATTATGCTGTAAAAACACACATTCATGAATTAACCTGCCGTTGTTACACTTTTTGGGTTAATTGTCACTCGGTCCTGTTTTACCCCAAACACACCTGCCTAATTGATTTAAATGATTTCATTGTTCGACAGCAGGGATGATAATTATGGTCCCCATGGTGCATTAACTCTGAACAGAACGAGCATTTAAAGGTCATCCAGTCACATGCTGATAGGAAATTCATTGGTGAGGAGACTGAATGCATTAACATTTCTGCCTGCTGATCTGATGGCTGCACTTTACAGCGTATTAACAGATATGTTAGAAATACCAGCCTTACGCCGTCCGCTGGTAACATTTGAATGACTCTAAAAGTCCGGCGACGCTTTGTGTCTCTCTGGAATCAGGTGTGTGAACCAAATGGAGAGCAGCAATTCAATTTACACAGAAATCAATAGAGTGCTGGAGGTGGGAAATGTGATCAATATGGCCTCGTCTCATATTCTGTCTCCTCACCTTGTTACAACGCGTCTGCTGCTTTTTCTTCAGAACTGTAAATGTGCTCGACTCGGCTGAGTGAAGCAGACGAGACGAGCAGGAAGTCGGGGTAACACTTTACTTGAAGCCCCCCTGTATAACACATTCTAAGTACATTTATAAAGCATTATAATGCCATTATAAGACGTGTAGCTGTAGTTATAAACATTCATAGATGATCACAATGCCAGGACCTAACCCTAACCCTACACTGTATAGTGAGTTATAAAGCGTTGTGATCGTGTATGACTGTTTATATCTACTTATAATGTGTTATACCAGGTGCTTAAACTAAAGTGTTACCGAAGTCGGAATACCTGATTCCGGGTTTTCTTCCTGGTCCTTAACGTCTGAAACGATTTTGTTTGAACTCTGTGACTTAAAATAAAGCTGTAAGAGCCAACAGAGTTAACACAAATTCTCCATCTTAACTGGAGACGTGGCGTGGTCATGTGACCTCTGAAGGACCGCAGTGCTTTCAGACATCACTACAACAGTAGCAGATCAGTCTGGTCCTGGTCCTGGTCCTGGTCCTGGTCCTGGTCCTGGTCCTGGTTCCAGTCCAGATTCTCCTGGACTTGGTAGTTTTAGAGTTGACAGTCTCTGTGTTGTCCATATGAATGTCCCTGTTCTCCAGAGAGTGTTCTGTCCTCTGCAGCATTGTGCATGATTTCATTACAAAAACAACCCACAGCGCCCGCTAGTGGCCCAACATGAAAGCTACATGTTTTTCAGTCTTGCTGCTGAACGTCTCAGTGTAAACGTGAAACTCTTATGAAATAAAAACACAAAAACGACGCGTTTCTTTTGAAACGTTGAAACAACACGTGCTTGGAATATTGTGCGAAGTTTAAATCACAGATTTCAAAGCGCTTTAGCTGTTTACTGTATTGAAAGTTCGTCACTTCCCTGAAAACAAGACAACAAAACAGCAAAGAAAAATTGCTAAATATGATCAAAGAAAAGGATGAGTGGAAATCTGCAGGGATGGATGAGAACGGATGATGGAAGTGTGCAGAGAAATGCATTTTGAGTAAATGTTGTGGCGCTGAGCCTCAGAGCCTCTGATCTCAGTGAGCCGTGCTTCAGCCTGAGCCCTTACCTGCGTTGAACACCGGATCCCTCTGTTTGCTGTGAAGCAGACGAGCAAACACAGAGCTGTCAGTCAGGTAGCGTCTCTGTCCCAGGTCAGCGCCGCGTGGAGCTGAGAGCCGGACAGTCCAGTCGGTGAGGAGGCGGGGCTACCTGTCGCTGCGCTTGCCGCTGGAGTTGCTGCCGGTGGAGCCGGCGCGGGTTCGGTTGCCTTTGGAGTCGCCCGAGTCCTTCCGGGAGAGCGTTCCCACGTGCTCGTTGGAGTTGGTCCTCCTCACGGTGCTGAGGGAGAGGAGAGGCGTCACGGAACGACCTGAACGCTTCAGGTTCCCCCTGAGCATGATGGGAAAACTGTTATCTAAACCAGGTTTTCTCAGCTTTCACCACCAAGAGAGCCTTTCTCCCCATTTTCCACCAAATCAGGTTTACCTTCAGCCGCAAAACATTAAAACTTCAAAATGAGGCGTGAGCAAGTTTAATAATCACAGCAGAGCGAAAATATTAAGAAGCTTCAATTACTGTTCTAGAATAGTGAAGTTATCATTATATTTTCAGCTTTTTTCAGAGCTGATTTTAAGAGTTTCAGCCTTATCAAGCATTTTCAGACAATTCTGACCTTTTAGACCAGAACACAATAGAATAGAATAGAATAGAATAGAATAGAATAGAATAGAAGATTTTTTTTGCTCATTTCTCAAGGTTTTTGTTCTCAATTTTTGCCATCTTAGCATTTTTTACCATTTAGTTTTTTTTTTTTTCCCCAAGCCTTTTTAACTGGGAATTAAGAGACGACTGGCGTATAAATAACATAAAGACAAGATCACATGTTAATTTTCAGGATAATTTTCTGAAAGCTCCAGGGAGCCACTACAGAAGGGCCCCCAGCCGCTGGTTGAACACCGCTGATCTAAACCCGGTAAAGAAAGTTGGACAAAGCGGCGCAGAACATGATGAAACGGTTCTTTTACTGCTGTTGGCTGCAGAGTTTCTGCTGTGAGGATCCGGTCAGACGCACAGACTGAGAGGAAGCAGCGACACACACTGTTCAGCAATGAGAGCAGATGGCACACACACACACACACACACACACACACACACACACACTGACTTTTCAAGAGAGAGAAAATGACTCACTGCTCCGTGTGAAGTTTGTGTTTTTTCAAACTTCACTTTCATGAAACAGCAGGAGTGGATTAGTGGCGGGGCTTTTCAGCGTGTCGGGAGGAGCTGGACGCATTACCGGGTCAGGGGAATCACTCCTCCCTTCCAGAATACCCACATAGAGCACAACATTCTGGATCATTTAATGGAGAGGCAGTATTTCAGCGTGTGCAGAGTTTCCTCCTCTGTCGGTGCAGACCTGTGCAGATCTGTGGAGCAGACGGCCCGCCAGCCGGCCCACCAGCCGACCGGCCGGCCAACAAAGAAACGGCTCCATCAGCGATCTGACGGCCGCTCGGCCCCGTCACCTAATCCCCCCCCCGGGAGAGCGGGCTATTCAGACCCTGAACCCGGCCGCTGGCTGTTATCCCCTCCGCACAGCCGGAGTGTGTGTTTGTTCGGTAAAAACAGAAGTGGGCAAAAAGAGGGGCGAGAGACAGAGAGAGAGAGAGGGAGGAGAGAGAGAGAGGAGGCTGTTTGCAGTGGGATCCCATGAGGACGGGGGTAATTGGGCCACGGGGCATTGCAGCCGGGTCTGATGGGACTGCGACCAGCGGCGTCCACAGCTTCAGATCCTGAGCGTTACAGAGGGAGCGGTTAGGCCTGGAGGCTGCTTTAGTGGGGGGAGGTGAGGCGGAGGAGGCGGCGGAGGTGTATTAGACGAGCCGTGAGGCCAGGAAGACGCTCTGTGACTGAAGCAGCCGACTCTCTCACCTGAGCGGCAGGTAGAGAATTCTGGAGGAACGAGGCGGAGAGGACCAGCCGGTGGACAGGAGACAGGAAATGATGGAAGCACACAGCATGAACCAGGAGGAGGAACAGACGACGGGTTTCCTACGACTCTCTATGTGCTCAAAAACTACTGTTAGTTCACTTTATCAGCGAGCGGGGAATCACAGACCAGAGTGATGCCTCTACTGTGAGAATAGCATCACATCTCGCACACACACACACACACACACACGAACACTAATAAACCAACACGGCGCCGCAGGGAGCGGACATGTGTTTGAGGGAGCGAGTCGCCGCCGTCTGCTGAGCCTCATCTGATTATGGAAATGTCGTCCAGAGGAGGAGAGACAGAGAGACTGCTGCTCTGGCAGGAAAGACTGATAACCTGCTCTCCACACACACACACACACACACACACACACACACACACACACACACACACACACACCCCTGCAGCTCTAACTGGACCTGATGCTTCAGAACCTTCCTGGACTCACAGAACCTCAGCATAGACCCATCTGCTTTGCAGCCGTTGCTATGGAAACGGCACGCGGAGCCGGCTGACCTCTTGCTGGCGGGGCCGTTGTTGTCCTTCCTGGATCCGGATCCAGACGGCGAGGGCAGCGTGCCGCCGCCGCCGCCGCCGCCTTTCTTTGGTAGGATGGTCCCGTTGTTGACCGTGGGCCGGAGAGGCAGCGTTGCGATCATCGGCCTGGCTGCAGGCGAAAGAGACGACAGCAGGACGCCATCAGAGACACGAGACACGAGGGACAAACCGAGACACATCCTGATGAGGATAAAAACTGAGGACTTGAAATAACCTCGATAATCACAGCAGTCGACACTTCAGGGATAAATATCAACCCAATAAACATCAAGTCAGATGAAAGTAACTGAAAAGTGAATCAAAGGGCTTGAAAATTGATTTAAATCACAACTTAAAATGACAGATTTCAGTAGATTACATGGAGTAAATGGTCCTGGAAGTACCCACAACAAGAACTAGTGTTTCTTTGATCACTTCCATCCATGAATTATGATAATAATGAACAGAAATAAAGCTAAAGAGCATCAAGAGACACGTTTCAGTCAGCCTGAAGCTTCTCACTTTGCTTGTTTTAAGTGTTTCTCTGTTAAAACCCAGATGTCCTGTGGTTAAAATAAATGGAAAACACAGATGTACAATAAGTGCACGTGCACGTGCACGGCAGGCAGAATAATCAATCTGAGCTGCAGCTTCATCTGCAGTGATAAATATTTAATGGATGTCGTTTTAAGAGACAAACATGCAGCCAGACACACACACGCACACGCACACGCACACGCACACGCACACACACACACACACACACACACACACACACACACACACACAGTCAGGCCTGTTATCTTTCATGTAGTAATTACACAGCAGGAGCAAACGGAGGTTTGTAATTCTGTTAGCATGTTAAAGAAGATGGATGTGTGTTGTTCTATTCCTGTGTGTGTGTGTGTGTGTGTATGTGTGTGTGTGTGTGTGTGTGTGTGTGTGTGTGTGTGTGTGTGTGTGTGTGTCCATTCATATGCAGGCTGCATGCCTGGCTTGAGCTTTTTGAAGCGGATCATTGTGCTTCAGTAAAGAGACGCAGCCTGCTGGTTCCTGCAGCTCCAAGCACAACAATGAGCTCTGAGTGTGACTCAGCTCCGACCGAAACTCCACCCTCCATCCTCCACCCGTCCAACCCCTCCACCCTCCATCCCTCCACCCGTCCGCTCCCCAGACCCCGACTGGCAAACAGATTCAGCCAGGAACCAGGTGAAGATCACACCTTTTGACTTCAGGAGCAGCGTAAAGCTCAGTCTGATCCATAGTGGACCAGACCAGCAAAATACCAGCAACATAATCTGTAAATAAAATGGAAATAATTACACTTGTGAAAGTTTTCTTTCTTTTACTGCAAAGAGAAATGAGTTCACGGTGAATCTGATTCAGCAGTTTTATGAAAAAGACAAAAAAAGCTGAAATTTACAAAGGAAAACATGTAAAATTTCAACTTGTTTAACAAAAGCTTTACATTAATGACTTGATTTATTCATTTTTAAAGGTTAAATTTGTTAAGCCCCTATAAATCACCCTTTAACAGAATCTGCTGCACTTCTGGCTGTTTGCTCTGGATCGTCTGTGAACCTTAAAGCTCATTACAGTCTGTTCATCTTGATAAACATTCAAAATTAAAAATCACCTCCTTTAACCAGCACCTCTCAGATCAATCACCTGGGAGATCTCTGTCGCACACACACACACACACACACACACACACACACACACACACACACACACACACTGGGAACTCAGTGAAACTCATAAAAGTGCCTTTGTGCTGCTGACTGACACAAATTCCTCCTTCCTGGTAACAAATCTCTCTTCCTCTGTGAGTTGCTCGGTGTTCAGAGTGCAGGACGGACCATTCCAGTGAGGCACCACAGCGGGGCGGCGGGGCGGCGGGGCAGGCAGTGGCTGGAGTGCGTGCACGCCGGGCCCGGCCGGTGCAGACGGACTACACAGACGGCCTACCTGACTTCCCAACATGGCCGTCTGCTGACGGGGACTTTCTCATCAGACCGGGTTCTACGCTCGACACACAAGACGGTCACGAGACGGAGTCCGGGAGAAGAGAAGAGACCCACAGCTGGTCAGAGGGAGGAGCGCCTCCGGAGGAGGATCGGGAGCGTGAGGAGAGCGGGTTACCTTTGGTGGGTCCGCGGCGGGAGCCCAGGGCCTGCTGCTCCTCGGACAGGTTGAGCCTGCGCACCACGTCGGCCAGGGCCGACTTCAGCAGCTGGATCTCGTCCTCCTGCATCTGGACCCTCTGCTCCAGGGAGGCGATGCGGTCCGTCACCTCCATGCTGCTGGCCGCCGACGCGCTGTCATCTGAGGAGAACGGCGGAAAGACGGCCGACGCCGGGTTACAGCTAACAGCTTCCATCGGACCACAACAAGGAGATCACACTTCACGTCGACCGATAGAATAGTGTCATAATAACCTTTGCATTCAAGCTTCCCTGCTCTAGGTAACATTTGTTTGGTGGAAAACCTTTGAAAAAGACATGAGATAAAACTGTACAGTAAGAAAAGAATCTGTGATTTAATGTGAACTTTGAAGCTACAAACGTTTGAGCTCATTTTCCTACAGTCACACTCACTGGCGGTGGAAATCTTTTGTCCTGTTAGATTTACACCAGTAGCTGCTTTATGCTCTTCTATTCACACATCTTTATTCATGAGCCTCTCTGTCTGTTCTCCCGTCTTTAAACTAACTTAACATGCGATCGTCACCTCTGACACGGGCCAAAGACCGGCCACCAGGGTCCACTTCATTACCGATAACACACACACACACACACACACACACACACACACACACACACACACACACACACACACACACACGGCCTCGGGACTTTGATGTCCCGGTGGTTTGATGAAATATTCATGTGAATCTCCGCCGTTCTCCCAGCAGACTTGTAATAACAGCGCGCTGCATTATGCATCGGAGAGCAGGCATCTGGTGATCAGGCACATCTGCAGGGTGTGTGTTAGAGCTGCACACACACACACACACACACACACACACACACAACGCTGAGGAAACACGGAGCGGCCCTTGACCTCTCCGGATGGCGTTCTCAAACGGCGGCGGCAGCGTCTCTCAGCCACCATGAGTCTGATTTCAGAGCGAAGGGATCAGACGGCGTGCTGAACCGACAGACGACCGGACGCCTCTCTGGTAAACAGAAGCTGCTCCGAGGAGTCAATCATCCACGATCACACACTCCGCCCAGATATCTGCATGTGGATTTAACTTTACAGGATTTGGAGGGGAAGAAGAAATGTTTTCACGAGTGTATAATCCCATGAGGACCAGAGAATCTACTTATCTAATTGGTAAAAGAAGCCAGAAAAGCAGTTTCCACAGTGTGTGAGAGGAGAACCGGGGCCTGTCAGCCGCTGATGAATCGTTTTATTGAGAGTAAACTGGAGCATCAGACAGATGGGACGCTCGGTGCTCGTAGCAGGAAATGGAAATCTGAATGAATAGAGATCGGGTGATGCTCACACACACACACACACACACACACACACACACACACACACACACACACACACACACGCAGCCATGATTACTACTCTGACTTTTATCACAGTCTAACCTCATATCATCTCTTTATCCAGAAAATGACAATAATTTTCCCACCAGGATCTTATTTTCTGCCCTCAGGGAGCCCAAACCCCCGTATTCACAATACGTAAACAGCAGCAAACGTGAATTTCCTCAGACTGAATCCCCCGAGCCACTGTTTAAAGGGACACTTGGTGAACAGCTTTAATTACAAGCACAGACAATACGGCAGAGCGTAGCACCGCAGAGCCGCTGCCTCAGCACAAATCCACGTGTTTCATCAAGTGTCAGGTCAGGTCGTCCCAAACATCTCACCCTCCTGTTATAACGACAAGAAAAATAAAATCCTGAGATGTCTCAGGACTTTGACTTTTGACATTATTACACAAGTTATCAACATTTACTTCATTTGCATTTGATTAAAAACTAGTGTTTGAGATGAGCCTTCCTCTCGTCATAGTTTGAACTGACTGGATTCAGACGTGAGTCTGATTCTGCTGCCAGCAGAGAAGCAGAGCGATCATGATGGCTTCAGAGTTCACTCCGTGGGAATGTTCTCTGACTTTTCCGTCTCTGCAGTGCAGTGAGCCTGAAAACAGTGGTGATGACGGAGTGGAGAATGATTTGCAGAACAGATTTAGAGATCCAGGAAACGTGACGGGCTCTCTGTGATAAGGAACCCCGCAGACGGAGGCGTGATTGGTGTGAGCGCTCTCATATTCTCACCTGAGAATCCCATCACGGAGGCCCTGATGTGGAGCCGGGCCGCCAGATGAATTCAGCAGGTGAATAATTTATCACGTTACTCTGACGGCAGCGAGCACAAAGAGAAACATCACTCCGTTCGCTCACAGCGAGGTTTCTGCTTTTCGCTTCATAACGCACAAAGCCGATCGCTGCTCTTCATCTCCTCGCTGCCAGAACGCCGTCCCCACAAGGAACCGGGTCTTAATAAGCTTCTGCTCACCTGAGATGATTCCCCTGAAGCGGTGCTTGTTCATATCGACATGCGGCCGAGTCACGCAGTGAATATCCGACATAAAGCGTCTCCTGTCTGCCCAGCATCTGCTGAGGGTCTGCTGCGAACACCGACACAATGACAGCGTGACACCATCGCCGCTACAAGTACAATGAGCGGCTGTCACGGCGGCGGCGCCCGGCTCCGGGCCAGCATCCTCCGTCCGTCACACTCATCCCTGCTTCACACTCATGTAGCAGCAGCGGAGCGAGGAGAGGCGGCGTGGACGGTGACGAGACGCTCTCGCTGCCCCCAGGATCATCATCAATAAGATGTCAATCTTCATTTTACAACACATCCATCACCAGGTGTCAGCCCCCCTCCCCCCAGGCCCCCCCCCCCCCCCCCCCCCCCCCCCCGAGCCCCCCCCCCCCCCCCCCCCCCCCCCCCCCCCGCCTGTCTCCACCTGTCAGCCGCCTGCTTCAATCACCTCTTCCTGTCAACGCCGCTCAGCTGCTCCGCCGCTTCCTGCTTCCTGCTTCCTGCTCTGCTCAGCTTCATCACCTGGTCGGCCTGTGGCCGAGAGCGGAGCGAGAGACCCCTGAGAGCTGCTCTCCACAACACACCGAGGGACACCGAGACACACCGAGGGACACACCGAGACACACCGAGACACACCGAGAGACACCGAGAGACACACCGAGACACACCGAGGGACACCGAGAGACACCGAGACACACCGAGAGACACCGAGACACACCGAGAGACACCGAGACACACCGAGACACACCGAGACACACCGAGAGACACCGAGAGACACCGAGAGACACACCGAGAGACACCGAGAGACACACCGAGACACACCGAGACACACCGAGACACACCGAGACACACCGAGAGACACACCGAGACACACCGAGACACACCGAGACACACCGAGAGACACCGAGACACACCGAGACACACCGAGAGACACACCGAGACACACCGAGACACACCGAGAGACACCGAGAGACACCGAGACACACCGAGACACACCGAGAGACACCGAGAGACACCGAGAGACACCGAGACACACCGAGACACACCGAGACACACCGAGAGACACCGAGAGACACCGAGAGACACACCGAGAGACACCGAGAGACACACCGAGACACACCGAGACACACCGAGACACACCGAGACACACCGAGAGACACACCGAGACACACCGAGACACACCGAGACACACCGAGAGACACCGAGACACACCGAGACACACCGAGAGACACACCGAGACACACCGAGACACACCGAGAGACACCGAGAGACACCGAGACACACCGAGACACACCGAGAGACACCGAGAGACACCGAGACACACCGAGACACACCGAGAGACACCGAGAGACACCAAGAGACACCGAGACACACCGAGACACACCGAGAGACACCGAGACACACCGAGACACACCGAGACACACCGAGACACACCGAGAGACACCGAGACACACCGAGACACACCGAGACACACCGAGAGACACCGAGACACACCGAGACACACCGAGAGACACCGAGAGACACACCGAGACACACCGAGACACACCGAGAGACACCAAGAGACACACCAAGACACACCGAGACACACCGAGAGACACCGAGAGACACACCGAGACACACCGAGACACACCGAGACACACCGAGAGACACCGAGAGACACACCAAGACACACCGAGACACACCGAGAGACACACCGAGACACACCGAGAGACACCGAGAGACACACCAAGACACACCGAGACACACCGAGACACACCGAGACACACCGAGAGACACCGAGAGACACCGAGAGACACCGAGAGACACCGAGAGACACCGAGACACACCGAGACACACCGTAACACACTCTGTAACACACCGTAACACACTCTGTAACACACCAGGACACACTGTGAGACACTGTAACAAACCGAAACACATTGCAACACACCATAACAAACCAAAACACACCGTGAGACACACCGTGGCACACTGTAACACCCCCTGAAACACTGTAATACACTGTGACACACCCAAACACACCGAGACACACCGAGACACACCGAGAGACACTAACACACTGTCATCATGATCATAATCACAGTATAACACACTGAAATACACCGAAACACACCGTAACATACTTTGACACACTACAACACACTGTAACGCACCGAAACACACTGTAAGACACGGTGACACACCATGACACACTGCAACATATACTGAAACACACTAAGAGACACTGTAACACACCGTGACACACTCTGAACCACCGTGACACACCGTAGCACATCGTAACACCCCATGATGTCCGGCCGCTGGCCTGCCACTACCACATGCCTCTTCAGCGCCTGTCCAGCAACGCAGCCCGATGGCGGCAAATATGCGGCACGTGGCCCAAATCAGAGGAGTCCATGAAGCTGAAGACGTTTCTGGAATTTATTTTAACCCCTCAGGTTGAAGGTCGAACCTATCTGGCCTGATCTGAAATATGTCGACAGTTAACACATTAAATCTAATCAGGTCATTCTGAACTCTGATGAGAGTCTCTAAAGTAGCCCAAAATACAAACAAACAAAAAGACCAATACTTAACTTTTTCCTTCAGATTCTTGTCTGAAGCTCTTCTAAGTCCAGTTTTATGTAAAGCAGTGTATTCCAATAACTGATCATCAAAGAGGGAGTTGGTCTGTCTGTGAGAACATTTATTATGATTAATCATCCATTTATTAATATCAGACTACATATTAATATTAACTTTTGATCTGAACGGACATGATAAAACAACAGCAGATGGGACCAAATTCTACCCAGAGATCGGCGGTGTAGCGACATCATTATTAGTGTGACACACCTGAAAGTGAATAACACACATTTTTAACTCGCTTTGACGAAGGACAGATCGTCAGGTGACTTTACAACGAACTGAATGTTTTGTTGAGATATAATGAGGTGAGGAGAAACTGGAAAGGGGAAACAGACGTCATATGTTATGAGTTAAATAAAAAGACTCGATCTGGATTGAGATGGACTCCACTTCTGCTTCGTTCCTCCTCGTTTATCTCACTTTCACAGGCTGATGAAGAATTAGTGACACCAGTGAACGAGCATTAGCTTAAAGCTGCTCTGTGAGGCTGATTATTTTAGACTGAACATGCTGAAATCTGCAGAAATCCTCCAAAAGAAGTAAGGACATTCATAAATGATTTTGCACAAAGTCCATTAAACCTTTATAGGATGAGTTAACTTATTCTTTAATGTCTGCATTTTTTCTGGCATCTAAACTGATGACGATCATAAAATACATGATTAATTAGTCAGGCTGAACAGGGAGGGAATATCTGGAGCCTTTAACTTAACGGAGCAGCTTGATTCAGTATGAAAACATAAAACTAATACTGTAAAAGTCTCAAACATACCATCTAGTCTGCTGGTTTTAGTGATAAACAGTTTGTAGTAAATCTTTTACAGAATCCATGAAGAAATGTGATCAGTGTCGAGATTTTTTCATGGAGAAATTAGGGATTTTTGTTCTGTTTATTGTTATTCAACAGACTTTGAACGTCCGTTGATCACACAGTGGTACTTTCTAGATTTTAATGTAAACTTTTTATTTAAATTCTGCTCTGATATCTGATATAATCAGACTTCATGTGGCTCCTGAAGCCACAGACACTGCAGTTCATTTCTTCGGCCCTGAAATGTTTTCAGCTCCACCTTGTTTCTGAGTCACTTACTGACTCTGCCGTCATCAATAATAAAGGCTGGACACTCGCTCTGATCCGGGTCCATCAGCCATCAGGGCATCAATACGCCAGAGGAGCAGAAAGACCGAGACATTCCCAGGGAAAGGCTCCAGGCCAGCATGGGAACGGCAGCCCGTCACTCCGAGCCTCATCTATAAAATATGCTCTGCAGCCGCTCCGTCTTTTCAGCTGACTCACTCCCTCGCTGAAGCACTCCGGGAAATAAATAAATAAAGCGAGGTGACGTTCAGGACGGGCCGTGCCTCCAGAGCAGCCGCCCCGCCACAATAATCCACCGACTAACGCGTGTTTTCCTCCACTCCAAACGGCGGAGCTGAGCTGACGGAAAGCTCGGCTGCAGCCGGAAGTTTGGAGATTCAGACACAGCAGAGACCAAACGCTGCAGGAAACGCGCTGTCTCAGCATCCCGGTCCTGGTTTCAGCTGCTGTCTCCAGCGCCGGTGCGCGGCTGCCCTGCCTGGAGGCCAGGCGGAGCCGACCGGGCCTCCAGCAGAGCCGTTTCTCTACAGACCGATTAAATAAAGTCATCTCGCCGCGCGGCTGGCCTCGCTAATGGAAGCCTGGACCTAATCATAATTAAAGGAGGCAGCGATTCAGAGGCTGGCATGGCGTCCGCGAGGCTTCTGCGATGGAGGCTGAGGACAATGAGGGCCGATGGCAGCGTTCCAGAACATAACTCGATTATAGAACTCTTAGATCAGGGATGGCAAACATGAACCGGTCAGGAGAATGAGTTCAGTCACGCCTGCTGGGACGACCACGTGTCGGAAACACCAGAAACAAACCTCTTCCAGCGAGAGCAGCGGTGACGAGGCAACGCTGAGACCGAAAGCATGCTCACAAATGAGTGAAATAGCACTAAATTCATCCATCAATAGAGTGCTGGAACTGAACTGTGCCCAACAATGATAGAAACTTTACCAACTGAGGCGATTTTTAAAGCAAGGCAGCAAAAGGAAATGTGACAGTGAAGCAGACTGATCTGCACCGGATCCAGACAAACAGCTCAATGAGCACTTTCAGATCAGATTTCTGTATTTCAGGTTTATCAAGTATTTTTTGGGACCATTTCCAGAATGTTCTCCTCTGTATTTGTCAGTATTTAATGAGAATTACATTCTACCGGAGCAGTCCCGCTTGAAGCCTTTAACTCGGAGTTTCTGCTGGATTCAGTCTGAATCTCTCCCATAAAGCAGCACTGCTCAGCCTGAAGAGTACAAATATAAGCAGGAATGAGTGTTTTTGTATGTTTTCAGACACGCTGCACAGTCTTAGACAAGAAGAATGGTTCTCTTGAACATTGTGGCGTTTTAAAAATCACAGAACATGGAAGTCATCAATCAAAATGTCAGCGGCACGAAGGACTCAAACACGGCTGGTTTAAAGAACCAATGAGGGAACAGGATGGCAGAGGAACTCAGAGTGTCACCGGTGGCGTGTTTGAGCGGCAGACGGAGGTGTGCTGCTAATCCAGCGGTCGGATTAGGAAGCCAGACGCCGGTTTACCGGCTCCTCTGCTGGCTGCTGCTCGCCAGCGACTTACAGCGTATAAATAGCCAGAGGTGGAGCGCAGAGGGAGGCCTCACTCTTAACCTGAGTGGGATTATAGGGAGGAGAGACACAGGCAGAAACAAGAGCTGTGTGTGTTTCTGTGTGTGTGTGTGTGTGTGGGAGAGGGTCCTAAAGAGTGTGTGTGGGTCAAAGAGGAGCTCAGAGAAAAGGCCGAACGGCCCCCGGGAGACGGCTCGCTGTCCTTCCTTCCTCCCAGCAGACGCATCCTTCCGGGGGTCAAACTCAGGTCGGGTGGGAGGCGGCGGCTCCCCACCTCACTGACACACACACACACACACACACACACACACACACACACACACACACACACACACACACACACACACACACGTGATGGAAATGTACTGCAGCAAGACCCAAACACTGACTTACAGGCAGCAGTGTGTTCGTCTGACTCCTGAGGGGAAGGAAAACAATCTCTGGTTCACAGCTGGTTTTCATAACCAGCTGTTTGTTTCCAGAATCGGCGTTCAGCTTTAAACTGAAGCAGGATCAGACTGACAGAGCAGCCGTCGTCCATCTCATCACACTGAGAGCCCAGCCGACAGCGGGGTCAGAGGTCACCGGTACCTCACAGCGCACAAGAGAGGCAGAAAGACAGTTTAACGACACAGAGCCGCCTCAGAAACAACTGAAACAGTCTGGGAAAAACCAAACAGACACAGGGAGAACATGCAAACTGCACACAGAGAAGCCTTGAAGCCTGCATTCAAACCACCAGATACACATGCAGCACAGGAAAACGACACTGAAAGCTCTCTAATCTGAGAAACAGCACTTCCCAGTCGTGACAGATTATTTTTGGAAGCGTTTGAAGCAGCTTTGAGAGGTGCCGCAGGATCAGATCGAAATCTGCTCCGTTTGAGAAACGTCGTCTTCAAACGTGGAGACTGAGCATTCGCCTTTTTTGGTTTCAGAACACTGGCAGACGTTTTAAAGCTGAACCTCCAAACAATCCAAAACACCATCTTATTTATAAAAACCCTTCAAAGTTTGGCTCAGTCTGAGGACAGAAATGAAGAAGAAAGGATAAACTGGAGCGAGGAAAGACAAAAACAAAGATAACGGGCAAAAGAAGAGGAGAGCGAAGTATGAAGGCGTGGCCCAGCGGAGCAGAATAACTCCTTCTTAACTCCAGCTCACACTGGATACACACTCCCATATCCCAACAGTCTGCTCTACAAAACACACACCCGCCGCCGCACACACTGCCCTCAGTCAAAGAGGAAGTGTCGGCGGCGTGGCGGAGGGATTATGCTGGATATGTGGAGCAGATCGCGCTCAGTGTGAGTGATCCTCCACCTCAGGGGACGGCAGCTCAGCAGCAGGCCGGATTTCTCTTCTACTCTCTCCATCTCCACGCCCTCGCACCTCGACATGTGTGTGTGTGTGTGTGTGTGTGTGTGTGTGTGTGTGATTGTGTGTGTGTGTGTGCTGGATGGAGGCAGAGTGAACTGAAGTCCTTCCTCTGATCCGCTGTTGACGACCGTCGATAAACAAATGTTTTCTATAAAACCTGATTAGGGGGACTGAAAGTTTGAGGTCGTGTTTAACGACGTTTCAAGTGTAAAGTTGTGTTTCCAGTGGCACCGCTGTCGTGTAAACGGACCCTCAAAACACAATGAAAGTGTTGCACTTTCACCTAAAACCGTTGCCGTGGAAACGGGTCCAGAGACTGAGACTTTAGGAGTCCTCGGGACAAGAATGTGCTCAGTGTTATAACTCCTTCAGCAGTGACTTCTGGGGGCGGCGGCCCCAGAGGCTCCGGGTCCAGCGAGTCCGGCTCCCCAGACCTCCTCACAGTCCTGGCTCCGGTCCAGACCGGGCCCAAAACACGGCTTTGTCCTCCAGTAACAAACGAGCAGGAAGGAACAGGAGGCGGGACGCTGCTCCCATCCAGTGTGTGTGTGTGTGTGTGTGTGTGTGTGTGTGTGTGTGTGTGTGTGTGTGTGCGTGCGTGCGCAGTAGCAGTGTTGTTATGGGAAACCAGATTTCCTTGGTGTGAAAAACCCTGAAACAGGGTCTTTGTGCTGAATCCTCTCAGCAGTGGAGTTTCCCCATCTGGATGAGAGCGAACGCAAAACCACCGAGGAGGCAATGAGGAGGAACATCGAAATTAGATTCCAGTGAAGACACAGTTTTCTATTTTGTCTTCTTGAGTTTTGCAATTTAACATTTTATAACAACTCTGTATCTTTATTTCTGACCCATGTTCAGAGAGTACCCCCACCAGGCTGCTGCTCCTCCACGGTGACAGCAGCCAGCGGAGGAGAGACCATCTGATTCTGATGCCAGCGTTGGCCCTGGTGGCCCTGGTGGCCCCTGGTGGCCCTGGTGGCCCTGGTGGTCCCTGGTGGCCCCTGGTGGCCCTGGTGGCCCTGGTGGCCCTGGTGGCCCTGGTGGCCTCTGGTGGCCCTGGTGGTCCCTCCTCAGAAAAGCACCAGCCGTGTTGGCTGGGAGCCGCTCCAGGCTCCCTGTTCTCCATATAACGTCCATGAAACCACATCCACCACAGGAACAAGGTTATGTCATTTCATAAACCCTCTTCGAGTTTAAAGAGTCTCTTTATCAGAAGAACTCCGTGGTCTGCTGTTCTGAGTGATCCGACTTTATAAACAGAGTTTTCACCTAGAAATCTGCTATTTTACGGCTGAGAGAGCAGAGAGCCACAAGGCCACACCAACACATTTTCCCTTTCATCACCGTTACTTTGTACGAAGAGCAGAAAAACAAGGTTACTTCTTGAATGAAATGTTTTCCGCATCTCATTAAAGCACAAAAAGAGAAAGCATTTCACCAGGACCTTGAATAACAGGAATAAAGACTGCGAAGGCTTCAGAGGAGCCTAAATTGAAATGTTCATACGAGGCGTGGCTCTCTGCTCTGAGGCGAAGAGACGAGAGAAGTCTGGACTGCTGCCAGGTCACTTCAGGCTCACGGCTGTATTTTTAACACTGGACCCGAACATGTGAACAAAACATGATTCTGCAACACAACAATGCCGAGCGCTGTCCTCCGTCCGGATCAGGGAGGAGGGGGCCGTCCTCCAGCTACAGACCCAACCACAGCCTGTGGGACGAGGTGGAGGAGCTGGTGCGACTGCGTTCACTCTCCCACTGAACTTTAATTCACCCGCATCAGAGCGCATTAATGTTTATACGACAACAATTCAAGTGGAGGCATTGAAACTAAACCCGGGTCTGGAACCTTTACTCTCCAGATCCACTTCAGCTCCATCCAGCTAAAAAACATTTATTTGGAGCTGCAGAACATGCTAATCATAAAAACTGTGATTACACACCCGGTCCATGTTAATATGCAGCTTTGCTTCCTGCATTTATGACAGAACTACAATTAAGAGCCGCTGAGATTCCATTCAGTTTGTAGCTGTGATAAAGAAAAGGAAGCATCTGAGAAGAAAAACATTATGACTGAGTACAGAAAAGCATCACATGCAAGCAGCAGAGCCTGAAGACTTTAGAGATGAGAGAAAATCAGTGTGTGTGCGCTGGTCAGCGTAGAATTCTGGCTCCGTGTTCGATCTGGTTTTGGAGGAAAACCAGCATCCATCAGACAAATTGGCCTGTAAGAAAACAAATGAAGCACCACGACTCCGCTCCCTCCTCATCCCTGCACCTGTCCTCTTCATCAATCTATATTTAATGGAATTCCTAATGGGTTCTCCATCTGTCCCGGCCCGGCTGGACCGGAGCGGCGGGGTCTTTCCCGGCGCTCCCTCCATTAGCAGCAGATGTAGGAGCCCAATTAGGGGGCGGCCGCTGGGAGCCGCACACGGCCGCCCAGAGGTTCATTATATCTGTTCACATCGCCACCGGCCGCCGCTCAGAACCCAGGCGTGGCCGGGAACCAGGCGACCACGGAACATTTCCATAACAACCACGCCAATGAAGTTATCCGCAATTAATCCTGAAAGGCCTGGCGACGGGTGACAAATTCACACAGTGACATTTATACGCAATTACACGCCTGCACGGACACAAGTCGTCTGTGCGGCGAATCATTTACATACACATTCAAATCCGAGTACCTGAATCCTCCGATTCTCGGTCTGATTCATGGCTCTGAATGAGCTGCTGCGTCTCGGCGGTCGGACAGAAAGGCTTCAGCGCTACTTTGAGCAGAGGCTAAAAATAATGGCGTCTCTCAGGGATTCTGCTGACTTGTGTGATTTATTGCCCCCCCCCCAGGTACAAACCGACCCTGCTGAGCAGCGCCTCACATCCTCCCCCCCTTCACAGCACGTCACGCTGTTTCAGCCTCTTCTCCGGTATTTTTATGCAGATATGACAAACTGTTCAAGGACTGGTTCATCCTGCACGTCTCCTGCCCTGACCTTGTAATGCACTCACGCACGCACGCACACACACACACACACACACACACACACACACACACACACACACACACACACACACGAAACTACACACACGCGTGTGTGAATGCCATCCGGCTGGCTGCGACGCAGCGCCGGCCGGGTGTATATTTAGCTCTGGAGCTGACACACTCCTGCTTTACATGCCTGATTGTTTTAGTAGGTCAGGAGATGAGGCCGCCTCTGAAAGTGTGCCAGCGGAGGAGGCGGCGAGCGAGGAGGAGAGGAAACACTCGATTCCACGCAGCGTGACGTCGACGCGCCTGCTGCCGCACACGATCAGCTTTTCCACCCGTTTATCAGTCCGTCACCAGAAAACACGAAGAAAACCAAGGACACGATCTGCAGAACGGTCCAGGGACTGAAGCCTCGTTTATTGATGGATTCCTGAAGAGCTTCAGTTACATTTTCTGTCTGCAGCTGGATGTTAGCTCGGTTTCTCTGTTGCCTTTTTCTAGATAATACTCATCCATCCAATCTAAAGCTCCAAAAGTCTGACTCAAACCAGGTATAGTCTCACTGGGAGGCACAGTGCTTCCCACTGCACCAGCATGTGGCTGAATTCATTCCGTTTCGGTGTGATTTTTACACTTTGTGGTATCACTGCTCTCGATCAAAGGGAACTTAATTGAGCAACAATTCAAAAACAAATCGATGCATTCTGCCTCCCAAACCCAAATATCACTTCCCCTGTAAGAACTGCGTCAATAACAGTATCGATGAGGGACAATTTACAGCCTGACTGGCCGCTCAATAAAATAATTAACAGATAAATTAATGCGCGTTGTGATGGTGCAGATTAACGGCGATCGGTGCTAACATCACACACCGTCTCACTCATTCAGTTCTCTTCCCGCTGACCTCCGTCTGGATGCAGATGCTGGACAGATGTGTGTGACACTCTGAACAAACCGGCCTCAACACTCTCAGCCGAAGCGGCCCAGTAGGATCCTGGCTTCAGGCCTAATCTCCTCTGCAGATCTTACACAACGTGTTGTGCTCTGCAGATAAATTCTCCTCAGTGTGTGACGATGCTCCAGATGACCTACTTAAAACGGTTTTAAGCCGAAGAGAAGCAGACACTTCGGTCTAGACCGAGTTTAAACCGGGTTGATGTGGAAGGTTCGCCTGGTACCTGCTCAGCGCTGCAGAAGCATCTCTCTGCAGCCCGACTCAGAGACAGAGCGAGGAGAGAGAGTGGTTCATGACGCAGACACAGAAACCTTATCAGGAGAAAGTGAGAAAAGACAGAGGGAGATAAGGAGGAGGAGGAGGTGGGAACAGCGAGACTCGTGACCAGACAAGTAGTTCAGCTCAATATTTAACTGAACCGACGGAGGTAAAAAAAAAAACAGAGAGAGAGAGAGAGAGAGAGAGAGAAAGGAACCCTGAGCTGAGTCTGAGGATCAAACAGAGGCTGAGCGAGTGTGACGTGGGGATGAGCATGAGGGGGAAAGAGGAACAGAACAGCCGAGGGCGGAGGAGTCGGAGCTGTAAATATGGAACCCTCCGGTCCAGCCCTGCAGGGAGCGAGAGGGAAAGGAGAGAGCCGAGCGCTCTGACTGACAGCCACTGGAAATCAATGGCTGTCTTAGCATGAATCAGCAGTTTGGGATGAGTTATCCGGTAACCGTCGATATTTATTACAGCACAGCTCTGATGCTTTCACAGACGGCCGGAGACGCACAGAGGCATCGTTTCCTCTCGGGGCCGAGGCTTTGACCGGTCAGCAGGGGAGTTCAGAGGCTGACCCTGTGTGAGGACGATGTCAACCAATCAGGAGGAAGCACGGCGGAAAAATAGTCTGTCTTTACCACTGTCTGCAATGCACTCAAACCAACCACACACACACACACACACACACACACACACACACACACACACACACACACACACACACACACACACACACACCTCCTCCCGCTCCTCCGTCGTCTCCCTAACACCCCTCCCTGGCTCGTGCTGTCGGTAACGTGAGCTCAGCTTAAGTCCTAATCCTGCTCCACGTGCCGCCGCCGGTCGGGGTTTGGATGCAGAGACCTGAAGGTGCAGATGGGGGGGCGGAGGGGGTGGGGGGTGGGGGGAGGAGGAGAAGCTCTGCCGCCTCCACCCGGTGTCAAAACATCTCCGACAAACATCAAAGCTGCTTCTGACTCCATCATTTCCCCCTTCAGCCTCACGGCTGCTCCGTCCGTCTGCACTCAGACTAATTCAAACATCTCCATGACCCCCCCCCCCTGCTGTCAGGTGTAGAGATCCAGGAAGGTTTGATCCAGATCGGAGCGGGCATCATGGGCTCAGGAGATGGATGGAGAGGTGAACAGATCTGACAGTGCGATCAGCGGCGCTCTGAGCCAGCCGGATTTATTTATTAACAGATTTACTCATGAACACATCAGGAGCTCCGATGCTTCTGAGCCTAATGAGCGGCGAATCGCATTAACCCACCATTTCCTTCAGGTGGCCTCGCATGTTTAATGGATGCAACAGAAAGACGCTAATGCGTTTGATCATTAGATTATCATTAGAATGGCTTCATGTTAACCCTGCTATGTTACATTCAGAGGAACGTTGGATGAAGATGCACAGAAGTTTATGGGAAAAGGACACTGGGGCTGTTTCTGGGAATGAGGAGTGGATGAAAATAATTTCACAATGTAGAACATTTGGTAACACTTTACTTGAAGCCCCCCTGCATAACACATTATAAGTACATTCATAAAGCATTATAATGCCATTATAACATGTGTAGCTGTAGTTATAAACATTCATAGATGATCACAATGCCAGGACCAAACCCTAACCCTAACCCTAACCCTAGCCCTAACCTTAATCCTATGCTGTATACTGCTGTATAGTGAGTTATAAAGCATTGTGATCATGTATTAGTGTTTATAACTACTTATAATGTGTTGTAAAGAGGGGCTTCAAGTAAAGTGTTACCAAACATTTCTCAGGGAATGTCAAGGCAAGTTCACACAATATAAGATAATAAAACTGTGGGAATGCCCGGTTATTTGTGGATGGCTGTTTGTGTGCCGGAGGGCAGAGCGGTGCCACTCAGCCCAGGACTGTGTTTACTGTGTTTACCGGGTGATAGAGGACAGAGAGCTAACAAATCAGAAGGAAAACTCTCTGTTATGATGGTCGGGGTTTCAGTGGCTGCTAGAATTATTCTCAGACACTGGAAAACTGGCAACACTTCACTTGAAGCACCCGGTATAACACATTATAAGTAGTTATAAACACTCATAAATGATCACGATGCTTTATAACCCACTACACAGCATAGGGTTAGGGTTAGGGTTAGGTCCTGATGTTACAAAGCATTGTGATCATTTATGAGTGTTTATAACTACAGTTATACAGTGCTATAATGTACTTATAACATGTTATACAAGGGTGATTCAAGTAAAGTGTTACCAAGACTGCTTCATATGAATGTATGCTATAAGCTGAGTGGCAGGAGCTGCAGCACCGGACTGGGAACATTTTTAGTCTTATATTACCGTAAATATCGCTCAGTGGGATGATGGCTGATTCTGGGCTGTTGTTTTTTCTTCTGGTGTGTGAATTATTTCGTCTTGCCTGTGTTTTCTCTCTCTCTCTCTCTATTTGGGGCATCGTTCGCACCTTGTAGTGTTATTGCTGATTTTAATTTGCACGTAGAGGTCCTGCCGGTTAGCACTGACGATGTATGACTGTCATGTACCAAGTAAAAACTACAATAAAAACATGAATAATAATAAAAAACAAACAAACAATAGAGTAATGTTGAGATTGTCATCATTTTATGCATTAATTGTTTTGGTTTTGGAAAAACTTCTGTGTTCTCATCATGCATGTTACTGTTTGACAGCCCTGCAGTAAAATCCAACTGAAAGTGAAGATCTTGGTAAATGAATGGCGGTAAAGCTTAGCCAGAATAAAATGAAAGTAACATGGAAAGACTGAAAAACCACATCCCGACTTTACTTCCTGTCAAGCTGACGATGATGCTGCCAGTGTGAGTTGAAGACATCGGTTAATTCTATAAAACAAACAGAAATCTCATTAGGAGACACACAGGCCAGACTGATTCGATCAGAACGGGCCTGCTGTCCCGGACCAGCGTGTTTCAGATGTGATTTAAGCGGGGAAGAAGCCTCTGTGGAGGCTTCGCTTCCCGCCTCGCCTGTTCCTGCATCTGAGGGAGTAATGGGGCTAATTCTCATTTAGCCTGACCTCCTGGGGACAAAGCAGCCAGCGTGCACGTTCCTGCAGCCCAGCTGACCCAGTCTGGAGCGCCAGAGCGCTCGGAGAGAGAGAGGTGGAGAGAGAGGTGGAGGGGGGAGGAAGAGAGAGAGAAACAGAGAGAGAGAGAGAGAGAGAGGAATGAATGACTTCATCTCTGACTTTTGCTTCGAGTGGATCTGGGTTCAGCAGCTGAAGAACTGCATGATGTCACGATGGCCTGCAGGCCACACACACACACACACACACACACACACACACACACACACACACACACTTGCTTTAACTGAGGCTCACCCAATTAAGCAGTGTGCTGGAACGAGGCGCTGCTCTCTCCCAGTCGGTACAGTAAAGGGAGAAAGCGAGCGAGCGAGCGAGCGAGCGAGCGAGCGGCAGGGCGGAGGCTGGAAAATCCCTGGCAACAGCGGCCGGCTGCGTTTCACGCTCACAGAGAGGAAACGTGACATGATGGACGATCACAAACAAAAGCAGCTCGGCTCTCGCTGTCAAGTGCGAGGCTTCCCCCACCGCTCGCCGTCGTGACGCGGCAGAAAGTGCAGCACGGAGATCAGTCTCTCCGGAGGAGTCCGGCCGGCTTCCTCCGCTCATATTTCACCTCTCTGAGAGAAGAACTTCAGAGTGGAGGCTGCAGTCCCTGCTCTCATCACACCACATTTTTCAGCTGTCGCCCGAAGCACGAGCAGACGCGCCACGCGAACATCAGCGGAGCGAGAAGCCATGCATGCCTCCGCGCTGCGATTCGCAGGTGTTTTAAAGGTCATTCATTTCCTCTGCTGTCGCTTCAAAGCCTCTGTTACAATAACGCTCGTACCTGCACTGCCACACCTGTTTTTCAGGTCGGTCTGACGGCCCTCTTGTGTTTATGTGCTGTCAGCTCGTAAACTTGGTGTGTAACACGGAATACAGCAGTGGGACGACAGTGATTATCCCTGAGAATGGCAGAACTAAAGTCATAAAGGAGCACTGTGGAACATTAATATCTGGCTACTGCCGTTCACTGGCGTTCATCGTCAGTCCAGATTGGAGGGAGGATGTTCAAGATTTTAAAGACAAAAGGCTCAAACTGCCTCCTCAGGTCAAGTCTTTGGCAGGACTGTCTTCAGAAAGTCGGACTCGGGGTCAGAGGGGACTGGAGGCTGGAGGACCGCACCTGAGGTTCCAGTTATATATCTAAAATAGGGTCAAGAGTCTTGGTTAGGGAGCTACAGAGCGATGTATCAGCTGGGGGATACAAAACGGCAAACTCCTGATGCCAAGTCCTCTTCTTCAGCTTTTATGCCGCCACTGCTCACTGATCAGTTCATGATAAGCTGTTTAATTCCACTGTTTCGACCTATTCAGTCGGTTTATTGTAGGTGTTGTTTATCACTCATATTGGTGTTTGTTCAGTCGCGCTGAGCATAGATGTATTCTATTTTGACTGAAGCTTTGTCTAAGTTAGTTTTCAAACATTTTAACATTGCTGTTATCTAAACTCCAGAGCCTCACACTGTGTTGGAGCAGGGAATCAGTGAAACTACATGGATGCTGTGAACGAGCATCTGTTTTGTGGACGAATGTGTAAGTTTTGGTGGGTAAATCTTCTGGTATAATTCCTCCCTCAGATTATCTTAATGGCTCAACACACCACCCTGTGGTGCCAACTGGAATTGCAAGGCTAAACTAGCTGAGGCATCTCGACTCGCTTTGTCAAACCCGGTTACTATCTTAGTTGATACTGATTTGTATCAAACATATTGTATCTTTAAAACTCAACCTGGCACTTTAATAACACTAACGTGTGACTTTACGATGCAGGAAAACAGTGCTGCTCTGCAAATAAATCCATTTTCATCGTCAGAGTCAGATTTGTGTGGCCTCAGCTGTGTGCTGCTCCACCTCATCTGTTTCTCTTTGTCTGCATCTCCACCTCCACCTATAAATTTAATGAAGGAAATCCATGAGGGACAAAAAGCTTTTAACTAGTTTCACCTCATCAGTCATGCATGAAAACTGTGACGTGCCCAATATCCCTGGCAGGAGAAACCTCGGCGTAGCTCCCCGTCTCATCCCATCAACTGCCGGTGCTTACACAGCGCAGTAAATATTATTGATTATTTCATTATCCGCCCATGCTACTGACTCCACGCTTCACCAGTGATCTCCTGGATCGACTAACCATGAAGACACAGACACTGCCTCTTCCCAGGATGGATCCCAGCAGATCAACGTACGCAAGCAAAACACCAAAACAGCTGGAATTACACGATGTTTCTGATTACAGAGGAAGGACCAGTTATCAGCAATGTAAGTCACAGTTAAGAGCAGTTTACAGCTACAAGTCAGGACAACATGTATATACTTCTTTTAACTGAGAAAACTCCATGTGTGTGTACCATAGTTAGAGACCGAGCACATTTGAAGCAGAAGGACAGATTTTTCGGTAAAGCGTCCCTTCGAGCGCTTTCCCAGCAGCGATCAGCCTTTCTGAGGAGAACTTCTGGCTTCATGGGGCTGAGTCCTGACCTGAAGTCATCCTGGTGTGTCATGCCTGCCTCCCAGTTCCCTGAGTCACCCCGTCCCACCCACAGCGCCGGCGGCCTGGAGTCCGTCTGTCAGTGGACGGATCCCGGGTCCGTCCCGGCGCCTCGCTCCTGCTTTGCCTCATCTCTTTTTCTCCGCTGCGTTTCTAACATGCCCTTCATCACTGGAGGCAGACCCGGGGCAGCGCTGCTTCTCGTCCTCCCTCGTCTTTGTTTACAGCTCCCTGATGGCCACTGGCTCAACACACTCTCACTGTTGACATTATTCTGGCCTTGACTCCAGAATCCTGCTGTATAAAATCTGCCCAGTGTTTCTCTGTAACTGCATGCCAGGAAATTTCACTGCCTTGCTTTTTTTTTTTTTACTTTTGCACAAAGTTAGAACGGTGCTAATCTGTCCTGCAGGATGTTAATCTGTACTTAAACACGAGGGGCCGTGTGGAGGCGAGTTAGTTTTACCGTTGCAGAACTGCAGCAGTGATGAGGTGTCATACAGGCTGCTGTAGCTGGAAAAGCCGTCCTCCATTCTCAGCTCCGCCGCCGCCGCCGCCGTCCTCCACCACTCCTCCTCTCTCCTCTCTCTCCGGTGACTCCCCTCCCGTTAGTTTATCGTTGACTTGGCGTCCGAGGCGCTCCCTCCATTCACTCCGCTCGGGTCGGGCTCCCTGGCTGAGTCGCTATGGCAACCCATTCACTCCCATTATGTCATGTGAACTCCAGCCCCTCTCCTGCTCCCAGCCCCGCTCCGAAACACAAGAAGAAGAAGAAGAAGAAGAAGAAGAAGTCCTGAAGTGGAGCAGGAAACACACCCAGCCGAGGAGCGGCGGCACCGGCTGGCGGGAGAGGCAGACTCAAGTTCAGAGCCGGCTGGAGGGATTGTTTTCCTCTCCTCCTCCTCCTCCTCCTGCTCGTCTCTCCTCCCTCTCTGCTCCTCTCGTCCTCCTGCTGCACAGACAGCTGTGTGTCGTTAGCTCGCCACAAAAAACTGCTTTAAGAGGGCTTGAGCTGACAGTGCGAGTGTGTGTGTGCGTGTGTGTGTGTGTGTGTGTGTGTGTGTGTGACAAGCTGTGTGAGTGTTTAGATAATGCTCGGGACAGCCCAGCCTTCCTCTGTCACACAGCGTGGACGAGTCAGAGCACGAGGGGGCTGGGACTAACCGATAGATCCTCCTCCAGCTCTCCACAGAGAGAGAGAGAGGGAGAGAGAGAGAGAGAGAGAGAGAGAGAGAGAGAGAGGATGGAAGAGCGGAGAAGTAGACGGACGAAGGTCAAAGAATAATACAGCCAGAAATAACAGGAGAAAAGGTCAAAGAACTCAGAGCAGAGGAAAAAGATCAAAAGAAGCACAGAAAAGAGAGAAGCTACAACAGATGCAGCATTATTCTCCTGCACACACACACACACACACACACACACACACACAGTATGGAGTCACACGGGGACACTGCATCACGAACCACACGTGTTCCTGCTGCAACATTTGGAAGCGGAGCGCCAGAGGATCTGTCTTATCTGCCCCGCTGCAGACCGCCGCTCAGACACCGAGGGGATCCTTAAAACAAGGACAGGAGGGGGACCGGGGGAGGGACGGGGGGCGGGGGAGGGGGAGGGGGGGCGCCGGAGAGCTGCAGAGGGTGCGGGGTATAAAGACAGGGCCCGAATTAAAAAGTGAGCATGGTGGGAGTTCAGAGAGGAAGAAGGGGGGATGCCCCGCTGAAAAAAAAAAGAAAACATCAAATTGGGGGTTTTTAATGCAGACTGGGGGGTTTGTGTGGGCAGAGGGAGGGAGGGAGGGTCTGCGTGCATTATTTATCATCCCAGCTTGCAGGGGAAGAAAATAAGCATAAAGAAGACGGAGTCGTGGCCTACATTCACATCACAGACACTTCCCCCTTTTCTTTTTTAAGTCACAAGACCGAGCTGACAAAAGGCTGTGAAGGCGGGATGCTGCTCAGGGAGAGGAGCCATGAAAGGAAATGTTTGTTTCTCATTTATAAAGTAGGCCGTCGGATGTAATCCTTCCCTCTCAGCACAACATGCTGTACGTCATGATGTTTTGAGGTGTGTGAGGTTCAAAGGTGACCCGGCTGCGGTCGACCTTCACCGGGACCAGAACGGGAGGCAGCGGAGCGCCTTTTGACCGTCCGCCGTTTCACGGTTCAAGGCTCGCTCCGTGTTGTTGACCTCGGAGTGGCGAGCTCCCCGGGAGAGCGGGCGCCCGCTACACAATAATGGCGAGCCTGCCGACAGACCTGCTCAGCTCCGTCACCGGAGAAATCACGCAAAGAAAACAAGGTGCTGCTTGTGGACCGACGATGCGATCCAGCACTACAGCACTAGTTCTGCTCGGCGCTGAACACTCAGGATTTGACCTTCACACCCCTCGTACACGCCGCTCTTTGTCTGCGTCCTGGATAAGGTTCTTATCTCATAAGAATAAAAACACGCCGGTGTTATTTACATTCCGCAGCGTTCTGCGTTGAGGTGATTTTAACTCAAAAGGCCAAAGGACCCAGTGTTTTGATGCCGACACAAAAGGGAATTTCAAGCTGTGCCGCCTCCAGATCAGAAGCTCGACAAACATCCTTTGTGCTGCTGTGTGTTGCTCTGATGATTGTGACTAACGGTGTTGTTTTGTCTGAAAGAGGCTTCAGATTATTGTAAATCTCATCGGAGAGCTGATTTAGGATCTAGATTAGGGACAGGCCTGGTGGGCTGGGGTGTGTGTGTGTGTGTGTTCGATGTGCATATGTTCACGTGAGAGGAGGCCGCTAGCCCCCCCATCCCACCCCAAAGCCTCCCCATGGGGCTGTAAACCCCACCTCCAGCACAGCGGGTGGCAGGTGGGGGGTCAGTCCACACCGCCCCATTGTCCCCACCTTCACTGTCCATCAGTGGTTCAGTCAGAAAGTAAACAGGGTGGAGCTGCAGCGATATCACACACACACACTGAAACCCTAAAACACAGATCCTGACGGCCAACACAGAAAATGAAGGTCAATGCTTAGAAGTGGCTAACATTGTGTGTTTATTGCTCAGTTCTGAGCAGAAAGCAACTCTGATTCACACCAATCACACCAAAATGTGTGTGACAGTGCACCTCTCTATCAGCTGGGTGTGTGTGCGTGAGTGTGTGTGCGCACTGGACTGACTGTTTGCCAACAAGTTTCCTGAAGCCAGTGATGAAAGGTAAATGTTGCTGTTTTCACTGCCCCCTAGTGGACAAAAGGAATACCAGCCGATGCAGGTTTAACATTCTCCTCTCTATGTTTCATCTCCTCCCATCATAAAACTCTCTTTAAAAAGACGTGATGTCTGCTGTTCTGTCTCAGCCTGCAGACTACTGAGCTGATAATGACTTACGTAAAGCTAAATGAACCCTTGCTGTTCATTTCAAAGCAGCGGATGTGTCGGGGGGTTCTGTGTCTCGTACGTCTTCCTCACCCGTCCTGCTGCCGCCGTCTCTGCAGCCTTCGCTCTCTGGACACGCCTGAAGGTCGCCGTCAACGTGAGCTGGCTCCTCACTGCTTTCTCTTTTCTCTGGGGAAAGAAAAAAAAAAACTGCTGACCATGTTTTTTTATCAACAGATGATCAGTCAGACTGTCAGCGGGCCGGGATTATGCACAATCAAATCCAGAGCCGAGCAGGAAACAAGGTCAATCCTCCGAATGATCCGCCGCCATCTGTGAGCCTGTCCTGGTTATTGGGCTGCTTTGTGCTTCACACCATGAATTAATCCAACCTGGGTCTTAATGTTCTTATCAACACACGACTGAGACAATGGGGCACATTTAGGATGCTTGTTTCTGCTTCATAGTCGATACAAATGCAGCGTGCATGCCTCAGTGACTGCAGCTGCCAGGTCGATATAACGACTGGAGCGTTACAGGAAGTTCCAGGAAGTTCAGGCGAACTGCCAGCCTGTCAGTCAGAACTTATAGATGCTGCTAATGCACACACAACACCGGGGCCGGTTCATTTTTCCTGAAGTCACATTGAAGAAAAAAGCATTAAACATGATAAATGTGAAATGTAAATGCAGCTGCAGGTGGAAAAGGTAATCTAATTTGATCTTACGCCAAGACTAAGAGCGAGCATGAAAAGAGTGTTATTCAGTTATACTGTAACAGACTGGCCATAACTTAGACTGTGAACACATCAGAGCAAAATTGCGATCTCTAAAAATTTCATTTCCCTCATTATTTATTTCAGTCTAATGTCCCTATATTTGATTTATTACAGAAAAACACCAATCTTAATGCTGAAGTGGCCCAGCTGAGAGAAGAGGTACAGATGACTGAGAGAAAAAATAAAAGTCTGCAGGAAGCTCAAGAGAAGTTAAAGGTCCTAAAAGAGATTTTCCAAAGACTTTATCATAGTTCTCAGGATGAACTCCAAAAGAGGCAATCCAGCTGGGCTGAGAGAGAATTACTATATAACAGGGAGATACTGACGTGACGACAAGAGACAGCGGCTCTGAATGAGCAAAACATCAATCTTATGGATTCTCTCAGAGGTCCTAATGCCTCAGAATCTGAATACTCCCGCTGTCTGACTCAGTTTGGCCCTGCTGACACAAAAATGACATAAAAGTTCCAGGGGAATGGCTAAGGTTCAAGGGTTTGGTGTTAGGATCAGGTGAGGAGTCATAAAAGAGAAAGGCATTGGCAATAAAAGCACTTCCTAAGACAACAATAAAACCACAGGGTTAAATTAAACTATCCATCAAATAAATTAGCCATTAAATAAATTCAAACCAGAAGAAAGCAACAAGAGAGAGGAGGAACGTCTTGGAGGAACGTCAGGACACACAGCGACGGATTCTTCCAGGCCGTCTGGAGTGCTCTCCACCGAAGACATTCGAGGACGTCCTGAGCTCTATTACCATCAAACGATCCAGCTCGACTTCAGCCAGGGCGGAGAACCGGAGCCTGTCTGAACCATGAGTTGGTCAACTCTGAACTTATTATTCTGTCACTGTTAATTTGTCTCTACATGCCTGTTTTTGTGCAATGCCAACTTCTACATGAAAAGGCTTCTGTGCTCTCTCACTGTACCAGAAGAACAGCTGTTTTACAGCTGCCAGAGCACTCCTGTGGTAAAAGGTCTACATTCTCACTTAGCTAAGCAGCTACCACGGAGAATGACTATGACTGCAACATAAAGACAATTTTAATTATGCAAGATACAATGAAATATCAAAAAAAAAAACTCTCCTGATAATATGCACTCTGCATGTTTTTATGATCTCACACAGATTTCATGAATATGATGCTAACGCTGGCTAGCTCGCTTTCATAGCAGCATCACCAACATCTCAGATCAGCTCTCAGTGCTGTGTCTGCTACTCTTAAAAAAAAGGTAAAAAAAACCCAACAAAACAATATTTTCTTTGAGGGTGTGCTCCAACTACAGATAGGGATCACACGACTCAGCCTCTCCTCCAGGGTACTGGAGAGGAGGATTCAGTTCAGTGACCATGGCCAGAGGAGGTCTGGTTCAGGGACAGGGGACTGGAAGGGGTCCGGTTCGGGGACCACAGCATCTCTTCTCTGCTTTCTGCAGATGATGTTGTCCTGTTGGCTTCATGGAACCTGGACCATCATGCACTGAGGTGGTTCACAGCTGAGTGTGAAGCTGCTCTCTCCAGCTCGGTGGAGAGACTCTGGCCCAAGTGGAGGAGTTGAAGTATTGCAGGGTTTTGTTCACAGTGGAGGAAGGATGGAGGTGAGATTGACAGGATCGGTGTGGCGGCTGCAGAGGTGCAGTGGTTATCTCGGTCCTCTCGAATTACCAGTCAAGCTACAGCCCACCCTCACCTAAGGTCATGAGCTTTGGGTCATGACCGAAAAGACAAGATCCTGGATACAATGAAATGATCTTCCTCCGTAGGGAGGCTGGGCGCTGCCTTAGAGACAGGGGGAGGAGCTCAGTCACCAGGGAGGAGCTCGGAGTAGAGCCGCTACTCCTCCACAGCCACATCTGAGGACACTCGGACATCTGTTTAGGATGGACGCCTCCCTGGGGAGGAGTTCTGCACATGTCCCACAGGGAGGAGGTCCGGGGAAGACCCAGGACACGCTGGAGAGACTCTCAGCTGGCCTGGAACGCCTCGGGTCCTCCTGGAGGAGAGAGTGTCAGGGGACAGGGAAGTCTGGGTAAACCTGCTGAGACTGCTGCCCCCGCTATGTTTGACACTCCAGAGTTAATCGTGTATTTCAGCGTGTGATGAACCCACTGAGGGGTGTATACCTGTGTTTCCTGTAGAGTCTATATCAGATGTACTTCCTCGCTGCCACTAAAAAGGATGAAAATCCACTGTAGATGTGTCTCTCACTGTGCAATGCTTATGCTACATGGCTAGGATGAGCAGAGGTGCAGTCTGCTGAAATGTTCCCAGTTAAACACCCAGTACTCAGAGTATTTTATCACTGAGGGTTTCTGCGGGTCAGACTTGGGCGATAAAGCCCCTCCGTCCTCGGGACTGGTCTGGTGGAGTGACAGAATGATTTCTCATAAAGCCGAGCTGCAGCGCCGACGCCCTGAGACGTGGAGCAGAGGATGTTCTCCTGCCAGAGACTGACAGCGCCGCTCCGTCTGATCACAGCCTGGATTCAGGGAGAGCGCTGAGTGACGGCACATCCATCCATCCCACCTGCTGGGGGAAAGAAGCCATCCCTTCCAGTACCAGGCAACAGTAAATTATGAACTCTGCCCCATCTGGTGTCAGACGCCATCATCTTTACACCGCCGGCATGTCGGTGACTTCTGCTGACGTTCCACTCGCTAACGTCGACTGTGTCAGTAATTAGGATTACAGCGACTGATGAAAAGGCACGCTGTCCCGTGTGCGCTGAAAAAAGGCCAAATCGTTTAGTTTAACCCCTCGAGATGAACCGAAAGACACAGAGAGGAGCCAGGGAGGGTTTTTGTTATCATGAATTATGTGGTGGAAGTGTGACCTAGTTTCAGTGGGGAAGAATCCAACAGCGATAACGGCTCAGAACGAGGAGCCAGAAGAGGCGGCATCACACACAATGTCAGCGCTCTCTCTTCCTGACAGAGACGCTGGATTTCAAGCCACAACGTTACATTTTCTCTGTGGCGTGTTTGAGATACAACCAATGATAAAACCAAGCCGAATTCTCACCTCAAGAGCAGCTATTCTGTCTAAAACCGAAGCTCCGCTCACATCAAATCTCCTCCTTTGTTTCCTAATCTGCTGCAACAAACTCAATCTATAATTGAAGACACATTGTCATATCAGAGGAGTTATTGTGAAATAGCAGCTCCTCGCTGCGGTGCAGTGCTGCGGGCCACACGAGCAGCCGCCGAGCCAAAAAGTGATGTTATGATTCGGGGAAAGTGGGTCACCACTTGTGTTTCCAGTGCAGTCTTTCGGTCATGGACTCTAACAGCATTATGCATGTAGAAATCCTCTGCCAGATGCTGTAATATCTCAGAGACCCACATTTCTGCGTGTGAAGCCAAGGGCAGTGAAAGGCACGTCACAAATGTTAAAATAGAAATTTTTAGGGGAGGTTGTGGATGAATAACCGGATCAGGATTTGGAGTGAGGAAAGCAGGACTGTCAGCGATGGTAAACGAGTTCCCCGCCACGTCTCTGAGGATGGCGCGTGGAGGCAGACTCGAGGGAGAGCCAGAGAGGACACGTGAGCGAAGACGAAGACGAGACTCTGCGTTTGACCTGCGAACAGCTCTGAATCCTGAGGCTGCGGAGCAGTGGGACACGCTCGAGCCCTCAGTGAACCAGAATCACTCTCTGCTTTGCCGACAGTGTGTTCAGACGCGCCGCCGCTATTACAGCCGTGTGACCAACGGGATTGGATGTTCAGAAAGCACAGAGGCGACGAGAGGAGATAGGGACCAGGCAGGAAGTGGCGTCTGAAGCACATGAAGCGGTGCAGAGAATGAGAAGTGTGTATCCGTTGATAAAATCCTGACACCTCATGAAAAGACTTCACTGCTCCACCTTTCATCACCTCTCACCTCCTCCTTCTCCGAGCCGGAGTGACTTCTCTACATCTCATCTATATGTTAATGGAGCATAATGTGGACACACGGAGCAGGACTGCTGTAATTCACTGCACGGCATCCCATAAAAACCTGGACGGCGAGCAGCGTGTGAGGCCATTAGAGAGCAGAAAGCAGCGCCGGGCAGGTCAGCAGGAGCAGATGAAACTCCACAACCTTCCATGAGTGTGTAAATGATCCATTTATCAGGCTGAAAGCCACCTCCATGCTATCAGGGAATTCCTGCAGAGGTTTGGTGTGTGGCACATACACACACACACACACACGCAGAGTGTGTATCCCTGAATGTGCAGAGCTGTGTGTTCTCTGAAGCAACGACAACATTAATCACATCTGACTTGGCTGCTGAAACATCCATGTACGCCCTTCCCCCATCTCCTCACCAGCCATGAACTCCTGTGGTCCACTTTTCCTCCGCACGAGCCCACACACACACACACACACACACACACACACACACACACACACACACACACACACACACACACACACACACACTCTCACATGAACACAGTGATGCACCGTGGATGGACAGAATCTAACCAAACATAAAATACTGTAGAGTAACCTCATACGTGAACTGGTGGGATTGGGGAGTTTGCATGTTCTCCCTGCATGGTTTTTCTCCTCTGGTTTAAAAAAACATGCTTGTCTCTTTCTGTCAAGACTTGTCTTAATATTAATCTTCTATTGTCAGATAGGATCATTTCCAGTAGTTCTAAATTAGATGAAGAGGAATCGTATGATGGCTCATATGATCGCCTGCAGCTTAATTTCACTAAAAATGTGGAAATTACATTTTTTTTTGTTGGTATAATTTAGGTATACATATACAGTATGTATAGATTGCTTCATGCTGCTCAGTGTGCCTTAAATTAGATCTTGGGGACAAATAAAAAAAATGTAACCTTGAAAATCATTTATTTATTAAATTCATTGCTATTCTTTATTCAGTTTTTTTCGTGTTATCTCCATTGAACGCCACCGTCTCCTCAGACTTTGTGGTTTTCATAAACTCGGGTACAACAATAAGTTTGACTGCATGTCTGAATTAAAGGTGAGGACTCCGACAGCATGGAATACAAAATGATTACATTATCCTGTATTTTATTCAGGCACGGCCCCGGTTCCTTCAGGAATTAATCAAATGGAGCTAAATCAGTGTCAAGCTGTTGTTCTAGTTCATTCACAGTATGACAGGAGGGAGACGGAAAATACAGCGGTGGTTCAATCATCAACAGAGTTTAAGCCAAAATATAATGTCATGCTGGAATTAAAACCATAAATAAATAAGAATATTCACCATATTGTGGCTGTAACAGTCAGAGAAACAGCTGCCGGTGACTCTAACGCTCATCCAGGGCACAGATGGAGGCCTGACGTCAGCTGGACGTGACGCCATCCTCATCTGTCATCTGCGTTTCCCACCAACCACGCTGGCTAATCCACACACACACACACACACACACACACACACACACACCATGTACAGCATGTGTATTAGAGGCCGCTGACCATCTTCTGCCACATAACGGCTTGTCAGCTCTGATCCACGGCCCCATAAGTCTGGGTTCGACCCGCTGCAGCGCCTGCTGCTCATCGCTCCTCTGGATCAGTGTGAAGACGCTCCTCGCCCCTCATCCTCCCATCTACCCTCTTACTCATTTTTATTAAATTCTACTTTCCTTTGTTTTTGCTTTTCTGTATTCATGATTAAATTGTCTGTACTTTGCGCTCAGTGACTACTGAAAATGACTATTATCTCAGTATAAAGCAAATTTTAATGAAACCTTCTGGTTCAAAACACCCTGAAATGTCCCAAAGCTTCTCCTAAAGCTGCATGTTTTATAGACTCACCCTGGCAGCGGTTTTACTTTCTGAACTCCCTGAACCAGACCACATCAGTAGCACCATGTTAGTGTGGAGCTCATGCCTCTCACTGACCTGATGACTGCGAGGCCCGGCGGTCCTACAGGACAGACTGAGGAAGAGCAGTTTATCAACAGATACTGAAATCTGGTGTTGAATGAAACACTTTGTTCGTGGGACTTTGTTCTCCTCCACTGCTGAAATACGCTGAGTGTCACTTCACACACATTTAGTACGTGTTCATTGTTTTCCAGTTCTCAGATTGATTCATTCTGTCAGTGTTGTTGGTCGTTTTTTCCTCTTAATAGAAACAAAGATTTCTGTAATGTGTCTCTTGTTTGTGTTTCTTCATTTAAAACAAGAAATTGTGAGATTACCTTGATTTTTTTCAGAGGAAATTAAAGCTGTGGGGTACTGTAGGGGGGAGATTTATTTATCTATTATGAGGAAACTTAAAGCTTCTTAAAGTATGTCATATTTTTTTTACCATCTAAAATAAAATAGTCATGCTGTAAAGGTTGAATAAATCCAACACCCCTGAAAGGCCTAACACTCCCAGGTAGTGGTCAACAACTCTATATCTGCCTGATTTTAGCTCCTCTGCTCCTCTTGTGGATCTCAGACAGATTTATAGTTTCCTTAGCTTGCTAGCTTAGCTTCTTAGCTTA